>NC_091120.1:78563207-78868108 GCF_040183065.1 Periplaneta americana
TCTCCTCTCGAGTTGCTCCCTATAACAGACCGCTCTAATAAGAGACTGATCTCCATGCATAATCCTCAAGTAGTACTTTAAAACTTTTATCTTGCATTCTATTGAGTCTCTATGGCGTCCGAATTCTCTTAGGATTCCGCTGTTAGCCGTTCCCCTCCCCACTCCCGCTATCCGTTTTAAAAAGTCGCTTTGTACCTGGTTAAGCTTTTCCGTTCTTCCCCAACCCCAAATTTCTGCCCCATACGTAATTGTAGATCTAACTACCGCGTTATATACTTTATCTAATAAATTTAGAGAGACTTCCGGGATTTTGTTACGTATCTTCAGCGTTTCCATCGCTTTTATCAATGCCCTATGTTTTGTAGTGTCTATATGTTTATTCCATTTCCCGTTCATCGTCATTGTTACCCCTAAGTAAACAAAACTTTTCACGTTGTTCAGTGCTCGGCCTTCGTATGTCCAAGTCTCCGTTTTACTGTAAACACATCCTTTCTTAAAGGTCATAGTCTTCGTCTTTTCAGTACTTACTTTTAATCCCCAGTCCCTAGAGTATATTTGAAGCTTGTCAAGTCCTTTCTGCAATCCCTTAACACTTTTAGAACATAATGTCAAATCGTCAGCGTATAATAGTACTGGAATATTCACGTCCCCTATGACGGGTGCGTCGATGTCCTCTCGTAACATAATCTCTGTTATATCGTCAATAAACAGGTTAAAAAGTAAGGGGGACAGTATGCAACCTTGTTTCACACCTCTGCGACTGCAAAAGCTTTCAGACACTCTGTTCATGTCGTACTTAACACAAAATTCCACTTTATTATATATCCCCAGAAGCGCCCTAATCATCTTGCCCGACATCCCTTTCATCCATAATTTATACCAAAGCGCTTCTCTCTCCACAGTGTCGAAAGCCTTTCGAAAATCCACGAAAGCGCAGTGTAATTTCCCCCCTTTTCTAGACATTTGTTTCTGTTTCAGTGAATCCAAAATAAATATGTTGTCAACTGTGCTACGACCTTCCATAAAACCCATCTGAAATTTTGAAATTTTGCCATGCCTAGACACCCACCCCTTCATTCTTTCATACAAGATTTTACAATAGATTTTACCCATAGTAGGCAGTAAGGCCACGCCTCTATATGAGTCTGGAGATCCAATCGAACCCTTACTTTTATAGATAGGATGAATGATGGATGTAGCCCAAATTTCCGGGTATTTCCCATACTTAAATAAATCATTAAACACAATTTGCACCCTTTGTACAAATTTATCATTGACAAGAGCAGCCTTAAATATTTCTGATGGCAGACCATCCCAGCCTGGTGCTTTATTATTCTTCAGAGAGGAAACCGCTTTTCTAATTTCTGCCCGTGAAATATCTGCGTCCAGCTCCGGAACCTCCGTCTCATTATTTTAACCAACTAGCTATCTCAACTTAATTACAGTTCTTTACATATTGCATTTGGACTGAATTGAATTACATTAGCTCATAAATTAAGTTATTACTTTTTCGTATAGGCTTTATCTCGAAATAAATAAACATGTACTAGTCGTTGAAACTTAACTGAAGAATATTGCTGGAAAATCTTTAATGTACAATATTGTAAATATTCATAATTTAAATACGTATGTCACTATTACATTGATTAAGGCTGTTTAAGTGTAAGAGAAGGTCTTATGACCTTAATTCTGCGAGCGAAAATAAAATATTCTATTATTATTATTATTATTATTATCATCATCATCATCATCTTACCGGTGTTACATTCTTACCAACCATTACATACCCAGGTACACTTTTACAACATAATACATACTGAGCCACAAGACGACGTAAACTTGGATAGCGGTATGCAAGGAACATAATATGAATGTATAAGTGTGTTGGTTATCGGATGATTTTCGATTAAATGAAATTCCATCTTCATTAAATCTCTCGAAACGCGTTCAACTATTTATAGGTGGAATGTGCGATGCTTTGTCACCCATTATTACGTACCTTAATGCACTTGGGAGTCATTAAGTCAGGATTAGTAAATGATGGAATTTACGCATAGTTGAGTCGAAAATACGTTAGTGAGTCTTCTTGAAATACATTCATGATCATAAAATGAAATTGTGAACGATGTAAATTGCTTAAATTACTTAAATATCGTCGTCCGCGGTTGCTTAGCATTTGCTCCGAGGCTCACGGATTCAGATAAAGTCAAAGCAATGAATTTTTAAGTATAATAAACTATTTGACACAGTTTCCTTTCATGGGAATTAAATCTATCGTTGATTTAGGCCTCAGGACATAAAAGAAATCTGTTCATGATACAGGGCTCGGGACGAAATTTCCCGTCCATTCTTCTGGTTTCAAAAGTTCAGAAAGTGCAGTATGACCATATATATGGTTTTATTAAGCATCGACTGTCTCATTATTAACTAGTAATATATAGGGAAATCTCGACTAATTCCGCAGTACGGGTAATTCCGCAGTAGTTCACATATGATTTTACTGCGGCTTTACAATAGCGTGAACGTAGGTTTTGAGAGGCTGTCAACAGGAGGCATGTCCCCTGCAGTGCTATAGAAAAAATCAAGGATATTAATGTACACCTGTGTCGGCAATACAGTCAAACATCGAAAGTTGGCTGTTTTTCGTGTTTTGCTACACAGCTGTGAAGAAAATGAGCATTGTTACATATAAATTGTTCCTTTTATGTTACTTTCATAATGTATTTCATAATTATTTACAACTGAGGAATTAGCCAAGTCCTATTGCGGATTTATCCACACCTGTTGCGGATTTACCCTAATTGTTCTTTTCAAATGTAATGAATGTACAGCTAAATATATTTGCATTTTAACAGGTACCTTTTATCTCATTTGGTAATGAAAGATTTCGTCAATGTCTACATATCTGGATAATATTTTCAAATAAACTTTATGATAAAATATAATAGATTTATTTCTTAATATTGCGGAATTAGCCGAGTCTCCCCTACCATATTATTACTCTAACATACTGCGGCTGAACTTGGTCGTGAGTTCGATTCCAACTTGGACTGGTTACTTGGTTGTGTTTCTTCCGAAGTTTTGTCCAATTGTAAGACCAATGTCAGATAATCCATGATGAAACCTCGGCCTCATCTCGCCAATTATCATCTCACTATCACCAATTCAATTAACACTAAATAATAGTAGTTGATATACCGTCGTTAAATAACTTACTAAAATTACCCTAATATCAGTTTCTCTCTTTCTCTAAGACTGTAATACAGTTATTGCTGAGAGCTCATGTGCAAACCTTCTTTCAAAGTGAAGTTAATAATAATGATAATAATAATAATAATAATAATAATAATAATAATAATAATAATAATAAAGATAATAATCATGATGAACATAATTGTCACGCTAAAAATGAACCGCTTGTTCCATTACGTCTCAGAGTTAATCTTTCTAAATTCGATGATTTTTGGAAGAACACATGACTTAAGTTTCCTACAGAGAATAAGGAAATTAACTATAAGAGACTAGCCTACAATTATAAATCAAACAATTGTCTGAAATGTATATTATTATATTGTATTTCTAATTAAAAATTACGATGGAGGACTCAGAGTATCCAGAATATTAGGTAATTACATTTTTGTTTTATTGTTTTTTATATTAGTGTTATATTTTATCAACAGTAATCTCACTAGAGGTTTTCATCTATCTAGAGAAAATCAAAACTCGAGTGGGTTTTAAGTTACATTTACAAAAAATTACACGATTAGAAGAAAGTATATGAAGATTAGAAGAAATAAAGTATTCAAATACAATAAAGTATTAATTGACTTTCTAAAATTCTATTTCACTAATGTTAACGTCACCAAAACGTTTGAACGGTGCCCTCATTTTCAGTTGACTGTCTTTGCGGTAAACAAATGACGATCGCAAAGCATGGTATTGTATTACTTTTCAATTAATAATTAACATTAAAGGTTCGTTGGATTCTGGTAAAGGTGAGGTGTGGCCAATAGACAATATTTGTTGGATTGAGACTGTATTTAACACATATTCATTAAAAATGAACTTGCAGTTCTCAAATTAATACTGTCAAATTATCAGTGAAATGTTGAATTCTTCGTCTTTTGAGTTGACTAATGTAATCAGAACACCTGGAATACCATGTAATGTAGCATATTTGGATGTATAACAAATTCAAATGGAAAAAAAAAGTCCGAAAAAATAACGCAATATGAAATTCTCTATAAAACGACGCAATAATAATAATTCGCGAATGTGTTCATATTTCGCTATTATAACTCTATTTCGCGATTTGTCTTGATTACTTTATCCGCATATTATTAATCAGAATCACTTAATATGTAAAAATTGGTAAAACTCTATTGTATATCTATTATGTCGTGATTTTCGCGATCTCCATAAACACCTGGCCCTGCTTATTTCGCACAGGTACGGTGTGTAGTATAACTGAATAACTTTATCTGTGTGGACTGAGCAGAAGTGAAGATTAGAGTTACCGAAAGTGCGGTAATATGCTGAATTAAGTAGCCATTATATAATGAATACAACTGCCTAAAGAGTTGAGTTTTTGTGAAAAAAAAAACTATTACTACTGTACTGTATGTTAATAAAATACCGTAAAATTAATAAACAAACTGAAAATTGTAATATCGTATTTCCCTGTAACATAAATGGATACACTACTTTTCTCTCCTCCTATAGCCAGTAAAATGATTTGTTTACATATAGCACCAAACTCCTGTAATGGAAAGGGGTAACAGTGTTTCCGAGTATAGCCAGGTTAATGTTAAAAATGTTGGTAAAAATAAAGTGATGTCCCTGTACTTACCCATATATAAAAGAAAGTTAATCACACAGCATTTAAGAGGCGGCATTATTTTACGGTAAAAACAAGTAAAATGCTAGATTTAATTTATAAATTGAACTACTCTAGTACGTATATGTATATAATTAATTTTGCACAGATTAACGAAAAAAATAGGGCTATATATTTATTTTGCAAACACTGCGGGGTACTAAAGGAGTTTGGGCTTCAAAACGAAGTAATTCATATGAACGTTAGGGTGATAAAATACTGGTTAAAAATTATATTTGGGGATCAGTCGCTTCTGCGGTCGATTTGCTACAAAGTTCAACAAAGAGAGGGTTGGGAAAAGGGGTGTGTTTATAAACTGCAGAGAGGGCTGCATCATATAGGAATGGAATGGGTGTGGGAGAAAGGAGAGCATAACAGGAGGAATGTATGGCGTAATGTGAAGATGCGTTTAATTGATATCGAGAGGCAAGAGATTGAGCTCCAATGTTCGGAAAAGTCCTCACTACATTTATAATCAGATCTCATGCTTAACTGGGGGAGGTGTGACTACATAAATTATTGTAACAAAGACAGCAGAACAGGTTTAGCGTGACTAAGATTGAGGGCATGGAAGGGTAATAAAATTGTCAATGAAGAAGGGGAGCATCTTTGTCCGCTTTGCACAGATAAGGACTCCTATAAACATATTTTATTACAGTGTGTCGAATTGGAACCTGTACGGAGAAAATATCTACCACCCTCGATGCTAAGTCAGAATAGGAGTTCGCTTGTATGTCTTGACTTCATGGGGAATAGAGAATGATAGAGAATGGGAACAAAAGACTGGATTGTTCCTCTTGAAGGCGAGAAAGATTATAAATTCAGCTGTTGAAGTTTATGACGCGAACTGAGGAAGGGATAATAGTATCCACCCAACTGTACACTTTTATGTCTTTTAAGTTAGGATATATTATATAATGTGTTTTATTGTGCCATTTTCATCTTAATATGTGAGTTCTTTTAGAGAGTAGTTGGATATAATCATAGGTGCGGGGAACCTACAAAGGAGGACTTGTTTTGGGTACAAAGCACGTACGGTCAGAAGACTCGTGCATTGGATTTTAGAGAAAATTATGATAATATAAAATCTGTAAGTATATTACTCAATAAATCCATCTATCTATCTATCTATTTTGCAATCGAAATAATTGTGTATTTTAAATTCAATAACCATGAAAAAGTGTTAGTTGCTCCTAACATGATTCTCATCTTACCTGCTTGGAAAGTTACACCATTAACCCTAATGTGGAAAAGAATGTCCACTTCTGCCTTCTCCCATTTCTAACCTTGGGGATTAAGTAATAGAAGAATATAATATATTCAGATACGGAAATTTGCCCACCAGGCGAAGGCCAAATAATTATTTATAATCATACGCTGTATATAATAGTAAATATAATTCCTACGAATTGATATGCGCAACTAAGACAATTCAAGATGTTTTGTCCATCCAGTTTATTCTATTTTCTGTCTAAAATATGATTTACATTTCTGAATGAGTAATTTTTTACACATAACTATTCCATTCGAATCGTCATTTTTTTTCTCTTTTGAGAAAGAAGAAGAGAAAATTGTAATGTTTAGTTTTGAGAAAGTCGCCATTTTGTCTTCTCTTTAAAATGAAAGCACATTATTAATTTAATAGCTACATATACTTAATGTTTCATATACATAATTTCCAGATGAATAGACTGGTTATTAATACATGAAAAAAATCCAGTTGTTAAAAAAGATTAGCATACATACATACTTACTTACTTACTTACTTATTTTCATTCTCGAATGTACATGCACACTCACTTATGTACAGATACGGAAATAAATTTTGGAGCTCCCTTATGTAGGCCATGTTTCACTTCCAACACTTATATACATAAGATTTCACTAAGTAAATATTTTTATGTAGGCTGTCCAGGAAGAACAATTAAAATGATCCCGTCTATGTCTTTGGCAATGTGATTTATAGTAATGTAAATGCAGTAGGCCTGTATTTAGAATTAGATAGCTGTAATCGTTAGAAATCGGCACAATGCCTGTATTAACTAACTTATAACGGTTTCAAGAATATTTTTTGAAGTTACTAACTTTCTTAGTGAGGCATCCTGTATGTATATGTATATATTTCAGTTGTCCTGGGTAAATATGTCTTGTAAGAATTGATGATGTAATTGAAATGTCAAAAAATATGTGAGATGCTTGAAGAAATCTTACCACACAGTTGTTTCCACTATAAATATAACAGGAACTTCTTGGATTCGAATTTCTGTTGTTACAATATAAAGCTTTCACATAGGTCTATATAATTTGCCTCCATTTCAGAATGAATTCTCCATGGAGTTTTATAAATAAAAATAATTTTAGGAACATTAGAATAATGGATTAGTAAATAGACTATGGAAGTGTGAACATTGATCGGTGGAGTACGACATAAAGTAAACACAAGGTGTCCGCCGTGAGTTGACGGTCCTGCCCAGCAAATGCATTCATAATGAAATTACTTATTAATACCCTGAGTGGATTGCATACATCAATTAATCACTCGTTGCTCTAATGGCATGTTTATTGGAGGTCGCTAACAAAGCCCGTCTCACCCTCACGTTGCTCCTGTGCTACAGTATCTCTTGACATGCATGCTGCTACAAGCAGTACACAAATGTACAAGTTAGGGATCTAGGAGATGAAGATGTAATGTCATTTTCAGTATATTATGACATTATTAGATCTTGTTTCAAGTTGCGTAATGAATAATGAATAGAGATGGGAACGATAAATCGGTTTTTACGAAATACCGATATTTTCGTTTCGATATATCGATATAAATTTCTAAAAAATTTATTGTTTTTTTATATTTGTTTTTGTGGAATTATTATGAACAACAAAATCCACACTAATTAACTCTGATAATTCCCTGAGAGATGGCATTAGTGAAAGTGGACAGTTACATAATTGTGCAATCTTGAAATATCCAATCCAATCAATGCCTTTCTCTAATTGGCTGGTTTAGAATTCGAATTCAAACTATTTAATATGAGATTGAGACGGGAGTTTTATCTACTACTGTTTTAGTATTAATGTTCCCCAAGGCAGGAGCAACTGCCACTCTGAAAAGGAACCGTTTGACTTCAAAACTTTTATTTCTGAGTTTTCAAATGGAAAGAGAGACAAGGATATAATACTGATTTGAGATTTGTTTACGGCTAAGATTTCTATGAATTGACATTGTTTTCTTATTATATATTTTAGTACATAAAAATTTTATCTCCATAATCACCACCACCACCACCACTACCACCACCACCACCACCGCCGCCACCACCACCACCACCACCACCACCACCACCACCACCACCACCACCATTGATATTTGGAATGTTGGAGCGTAACAATAACTTGCAATGGGAACTTACTATAGAAGGTTTGTATCAAATCAATTGTGAAGCTTGTTAAAACTTGTAACATTCTAAGTACTGTTTATTTACGTTTAAAAATGAATACAATTACTGTTTACTTACATTTAAAAATGAATACAAGAACGGTTTACTTAGATTTAAAAATGATTACGTTGTTATCTAGAAAAGAGCATTATATTTGTATCCTCGATTGAATCCTATATAAAATTAGAATAATTGAATCGTGGATTGGAAAAAACTGATGGGGATCCTAAAGAAAATTGGAGTGGATTGGAAAGAGAGAAGGTTTTTCAGTAACCTACAAATGAAACGAGTCAAAGGAGAAGAAATGTCAGAAGCAAGTGAAATAGGGAGAAGAGTACGACGGGGATGCCCTTTATCACGTACCCTGTTCAACATCTACTTGGAGGATATAGTGAAGAACTGTTTTCAGAACATGGGAGGAGTGATAGTACGAGGAAGAAGAATAAAGTGTTTAAGATTTGCTGATATGGCGTTGTTAGATAATACTAAAGGATAAGCTATTGGAGCTCAATGACAGCTGTGAACAATATGGAATGAAGATAATTGCCATAGGAAGAAAAGTAAAGAAGGTGGACTTGTGAATTCTAAATGAGGCAGTAGAGCAAGTGGACAGCTTCAGATACTTGGGATGTACTATAAGCAGTAACATGAGCTGCTGCCAAGAAATCAAAGGGAGAATAGCAATGGCAAAGGAAGCTTTTAATAGAAAAAGGAGCATCATCTGCGGACCTCTGGAGATGTTGGTGTTGATGTTTATTGACTTTACTGGCTTTGAGCCAGAGGCCGTTTTAGGGTCTTACGCGCAGGATGCCCTCTCCAGCCATTAACTTCTGGAGAAAGAACTAAGGAAGAGAATAGTGAAGTGCTTTGTGTGGAGTGTAGCATTGTATGGGGGCGGAAACATGGACATTACTGAGAAGCAAATAGAAGCATTTGGAATGTGGATATGGAGAAGGCTCGGAACGTGTGAAATGGACAGACAGAGTAAGAAACGAAGCTGTGTTGGAAAGAGTGGATGAAGAAAAAATGATGCTGGAACTAATCAGGAGGAGGAAAAGGAATTGGCTGAGAAGAAACTACCTACTGAAGGATTTACTAGAAAGAATGGTAACGGGAGAAGAGTTCGGGCAGAAGAAGATACCAGACGATAGACGACATTAAGATATATGGATCATATGAGGAGACAAAGAGGAAGGCAGAAAATACTGTAGGAAAGAGTGGAGAATGCTCTGTTTGCTGTGAAAGACCTGCCTTCGGGCAGAACACTATGAATGAATGAATGAATGAATGAATGTTTCATTGTCAAATTCTGACCCATATAGAGTTCACTTAACACTTTCCCATTGTATCATTTAAACTCATCTTACCTCCACCATAATTTTGATTTAGGTTAGGAACTACATAATAATAAAATTATGATATTGGAAATGTATTGTTTATCGTTACAATTTTACATTTAATGTTCTGATTGTTATGATGTTAATTTCACTTCTAATAAGGAATAGGCTATTAAAATTTAAGTTTATTGTAATAAAGGTACGTCCACAAATGTAAATGCATTAGTAGGCCTATCTATTAATTTGCTTACGGTTTAGCGCTCTATCGAATTGTTTCGATATACCGATATATTTTCTGCAATATATATCGTTTATCGAAATTAGGTTTGCAATATATTGCAATATCAATATATCGGTATTTAAATTGTTTCCCCCATCTCTATTTATGCCATTATTACATCTGGTTTCAAGTTGCGTAATGAATAATGAAGAAAAATTCTCTCCAAACGCGTAAATGCATGGTATCGTAAAGACTGTCGTGGAGAGAATTATTGCAGTTTAAGTCATTATATTAAATAAATGCTTGTTTTCATATATGAGTTATGTTTGCATATAACGCTAAAAGTTAATATTATCTCGAAATTATACATTTTATGCCATGAAATAATTAAATGCTGAAATTTTCTCCGTATTCTTTTGTTTGAATATCATTTTTCTTTTAACAATGCTATTTCCTGCATATTTGTAATGTTAAGTAACATTATTATTTGTGATCATTAGGATGAAACGGACAGTTTTTACGCAACACTGACGCAACTCGCATTTTGAATCCTAATAATTTAATACTTAGGCGTACATACATACATACATACATACATACATACATACATACATACATACATACATACATACATACATACATACATACATACATACATACATACATACATACATACCAATTATTTACAATAAAATAGAAAACCTTCCAATGATTGATCCTAAGTATATTTAAAGTATATAAAAGCACGCATGCATAGGTTGAGTAGGCTAGTGACGCAGTTACAGATTTTCATTTGGCAGCAGAAATTGTTGAACTAGGGCATGTGGACTCAATATCTTTCTGAACGGCGTATATGCAGGAAGCACAGAAATTTCAGCAGGAAACAGATTTTACTGAGGCTTTTTCGTTTATATGACGTCATTCCATTTTTGGCCAATGAAGTGTAATGAAATTTTGAATTTCAACCAATCAGTCACACATCACGATAATTTCTGCAGCTCGATTTATCACTATCAATTTATCGCATGGTCGTTCTTTTGTTTAGTCGGTGTCGCCAACTATTTCCACGTAAATCGATGAGCATGAATCCATTGTACTAAATAAAGTGCGAAATCCTACTTCCACATCTACATCTTCATCTTATAATTCCGTGTCCATTGTATCTAAAGAAAATGACACTCCTTCATAACAATTGTTCATTTAATTAATGTATTAATCAGGTTATTTGTAATTATACTATAAAATGTTTAAATTAAATTATGATTTCAGCAGAAAATGAAAACGTATTTCTGTTATAACAAGAGAAAAGCGCAGTACATGTAATCAACATTTTTAAACCTATATTTCGCTTTTCCCAATTGGCATTACTGAATAACACTCAATTTCTGTATTGCAGTAATCGTTATTCATCTATTTCGACTTCACAATGTCTGAATAGGTTAAGTATTCATAAATATACAATTATTAACATTTTGTGAGCGAATCTTAGAGATATATTATTTACATTTTATTTTATTCACGAAATAGTTCTAATAAATGTCACTAGAGGTCTGAGATTACTATAGATCAGTTGTGGGCAAAATGAACGGAACCCACAAGACAGGATTTAAATGGAAACTACATTCTGTGGGGGAGGTTGCACTCTACAATGCAGTGACGGATTTACAGACAGTTGCGCCACTACACTCCTACCTACCATATGTAATTAGAATAGTCCATTCACGTGATATTTAATTAATCATTTTTCAAAGCAACTTCTTCGAAATTGGGATTTATATCTGTGCATGCTATTTTCAGTTGCGCAAGGAGATGAGCATCGCTTAAGCGGGATCTGTGGCTGGACGTTATAAATTTCATTTTAGAAAACAGCTGTTCGCACTGGTAGGTTGATGAATACATACCGTCATTTCCCATAACTATCTATGGTTCACGATACAACCATTCAAAGATCATTGTAGAAGTAACATAGACCGTTCGTAGATAGCTGCAGTGACTTGAATTCAAACTACAGTACAGCAAGAATATAGATAAACGAAGTACTACGTTATGGAGTATAAAATTTGAATAGTTGTATCGTGGGCAATAGTTATGTTCAAGGACCATATTTATGGGAAATGACGGTACTCATTATTTTTTAAGCAAAGTGTCTAAGCAGTGGATATGTAATACTGGACATCTTTTAAAAAATTTTAGCCCCCCCGTAGACCTTCACATTCTGCTTTCAAGAAGCCATCATTCTGCAAATTCAGTATCTCTAACTGCAATTCTGGGATAACATTTTCAATTTAAACATGAAAAGGAGTGGAAAAAATATTGAAATTTTTCTCCATCCTTTGAAAATCACTGAATCTGTATTCTTTGAACTCGTATAACAGGTGATCTACTTTAAGAATGTACATATTTAAGTTCGCGTCCTGAATATTTGTAACTAATCCAAACATGAGAAATGAAAGAACCGCCTTTCTTGTAAGTGTGATATCCTCTCGATTCATATGATTCTGCGAAAGACATTGTATCACTAATGAAGCTCCGAAGTACAGCAGTCCAGTATAATCCGCCACGTACACGCGCAGTATTTTCATGGAATGGGGGAAGGGGAAGGGGAAGGTAGGGGTTAAGTTTGATGCTTCGCTGAGGTCTTACGTCACTGCGGCAATGCCGCAGGAATGCCCACCCTTGCTATAGATAAATGCTGTGACTGACAAGGGAATAGTGTGTATACTTTGCCTGGGTCGAACGTGAGAAGGTTTTATGGTAGTAGTGTGGACAGATAACACAGGCTGAAAGGAAGTCAAGGTTGCAGCATTATGTGCAGCTGACATGACTTTCATTCACCACACTTCTGTTATTTCGTGGCACTGCAATACCCTTCACAATAGCGAATCTGCATTTATTTTGAAGAATTCATACAAAAAGTGTTCCAAATTTCAACAGAAATATCCTGGCCTTCAACAATCATAATTATTATTTAGGCATAAGTTTCGACAATAATTTACAATGGAATCAATACATTGATTACCTCTCTAATAAATTACGTAAAATAATAATTATATTACTTTGTTTTATTGAGTAATTACTTGTCAATAAATTTATTATGCACAATATACTTAACATTATTTCAGTCGGTAATTATGTATGGAATTATAGGATGGAGTAGTTTATTTAAAACCAATTTTAATCCACTTTATTTGGAATATGTATTATAATATGTCTTTCTCGTGTTAAAATTTACCGTTCCTGGTTAACATAAAACACTGAAGAAGGCCAATAGCAGGTCGAAACATGTTAACCAAGTACAGTAAATTTAACACGAGAAAGGCATACAATACATATTCCAAAGTGATATAGTGTTAAAAGTTGTGTAATCAAGATGTACCACTTTATTTATTACCAGGGTTCGGCCTAGGGACACAGAGTAACCAGTATGAGATTTAGAGTACACGGAGTATAAATGACGTCATGACCCGTGTGGAGGGGTGACTGCAACAGCACAGGTGGGTCCGTAATGTGCATTACCGTTGTGTGTATTGCTGCTTGGCTGCGGTACGTGTAACAGGTTTCGGCGTAGGAATACCTGATTGAAGGTTACAACTCACGTCAATACTTTAATGGTAGATATTTATTGTCTACATAGGAATGTACTGCATACACTGCATCTGTACTGGGTGACATATATTTTGAGCCGTACTGTGACGGACTGTTTACATGTTGAGACACAAAGTAACGGCGCGCTCCATCTCCCACTCCACTGGACCAACACAACACTATCGTTCGTGCATTCTGAACTTCATGCGTTTCTGTGCCCATGACCGAAGTCTGTTTATTACAGAAGAAAATAGTTAAAATGCCGTCATAAACCTATTGATTTTCCATCCCAAAAATTGTTTTTAAACTTTAAGGTTTTAAAATAAAACATATTTATTATATTGTATTAATAAAATTCATACATAAAAATCGAAATAATTTTGAATTGTATTCTCATAGTTATGTCACAAAAGGTATGGATTCTTTAGTTTGTTTGAACCAAAATGCAACACTGCTACAGCATTTAATCATAGTAGTAATTTAGGCCCAAGAATATATAACAAATTTATATTTAAATATCCTAATGTTGTCAATTCTAATATTTCTAGTATTAAGTTTAAAAAGTTATGTATGTATTTTATGAATAATGAAAAATTGTAAATTTAAATTGATATATTATTATTGTGTAGTAGACATAAAACAAATTATATTATATACTTCTTAATTTAAAATCAAGAATCCGCCTCCGAGCAGAGTTCTACTCTTTCAGGGGTGACCTAAAATTTTATCTTTGTATACTATATTTTATGTTACAGGTATTAGCAAAATAATATTTTAAAAAATATGATTAAAAACTATGCAGAATCTAATGTAAAAGCTGGGAGAAATTGGCTCATTTTTAAATAGAAAAAGAAAGAGCACAAATCGCATTACAACTTAAGGAAAACTAGATTACATACGCCAGACCATTCCAACACAGCTTTTGAGGGCTAGGGCGCCCTGACGCTGCCCTGTGTCTGCCCAGGGCGGACCCCCACTCCAGTCTGTCGCTGAGGTTGTGGTGGTGTACGAATGCATACGATCATCAACTCTTCTCGTCTGTTCGATGATATTCTGCAGGCATTGCTGAGTTATGCGTTCCATCAGTCATTCATTCATCCATATGTTGTACTATCGTTTGAATAATAATGAAGAGAAGTGCTTCAACAGTCAGTTCAGGATTTAACCCCTTTTGGGAGGGCTTGTGTCTTGTCTAATCTGACGACAACAATGTTCATTGTTTAATATACCATATCAATGTACGGGCAAAAACGTACAACATTAAGCGTCACTTTGAAGTTAAACATTCTGATACCCACGGTCATATTATCGGCGAAGAGAAAAAGACATTAATAACGAAACTAAAGGTCGAAATGCAGTCTCCTTACGACGAGGTAAATATCATTTCAAATAATTAAGTACTGTAAGGGCAATATAATTCAATTAATGGTTAGGTTACAGTAAGTTTATTTTGAACAATTGTCAACAATGTGTGGGAATTATTATAAAAACGTTTGTTAAACTGTTAAAGGATTTTCTGTCCGTTTAACTATGTATGTATAGGGACATCATTTTATTTTTACTAACATTTTTAATATTAATATGACTATACCTTTGGATTAATGATTGAGACCCGGAAACACCGCTTGCTACCTCCTTCCACGACTGGAGTTCGATGATACTGGGGTAAAATACAAACAAATCACTTTACTAGGTACATGAGGGAAGAAAAGTAGTTCATCCATTTACGTAAAGTAGGAAATATCGCGATTTTGAGTGTGATAATTTTCATTAGGGGATGTTTAATGAAAATACAGTACAGTATTAACAATAAGTGTTTTTACTCACGAACTGAGTTACCCATGCGAACGTATTCATTATGCAGTGTCTATTATACTGTCTACAGCACATTAGCGTACGATATAGAGAATGAAGTTAAAATGAAAAATAATCATAATATGAATATTTAAACACATTTTTGAAAATGGTGGCCATTCATTTAGATACAGGCTTCAGTTCTTTTGTGCCTATTATCGCACTATAGACTATTGCATCTAATTCCAATTACCAGTTTCGTCCTTCATACTTAGTAACTCATGTTGAAATAATTCTGTACCTACTCTATAAAAGAGTACCTTACGTACTGTAAATTCAGTCTTCACTTCTGCCCGACCCGCACAGATAAAATTACTCAGACATGCTATCTACTGTCCGTCCAAGTGGTTATGTCGCAGGATTGTAGAAAGGGGGGGGGAATCGCGTGATAGTTAATTACTTAACGAGGCCCTTTTATTTATTTTAAACAGTTGCATAATATTACGTAGACGTCCAATTAATTCCTAACAGAAATTAATGTTTTCAGTAAAGAGCTAAGAACGCCCAGCCACTAGTCTTTACAGTGGAGCGAGCAGAAGAAGGTGGGGGAAATCGGGATGCGACGTAGGCAAACGGACGACAGTACCTGTGCGAAAATATGATTCAATATTGGAAGTTTTCGTCACTGGAAAACGCGAACATATTTCTGAAACGTACTATAATCACTAACTCAGTACTGCGGCCTTGGTTCTATGTGGAGGACAGTTGGAACTTCGTTAGTAGAAGGGGTGGGAGTGAAATACATTCAAAAACTCAGGTACAATAAAAGTTGAAGTAAAAATAAAATGATGTCCCTGTATATTTTGTATAGTGACGATGTCATTAAACATTCATTTGTCATTTCTTTCGCAGAACTTTGAGTCAAGTTCCGAAAGAGCTGTCCATGCAAACTATATTGTTGCCCTAAATATCACCAAAAGTAGCCAGCCTTTTATGGAAGGAATGTTTGTGAAGGAGTGCATGATTTCAACTTCTAAGGTATTGTGTCCTTTCCTGGTGACATTATTTGAGACAATTAGTCTCTCTCCACAAACAATCTGTTGTCGCGTGTAGGAACTTGGTGAACATTTTTATGACGTCCTTTTCTGTAAATGTAAAGCAGGCGCCAGTCAAATTCCAAAGAGAATTGATAAGGCTTCAGTGTCCCACAATTTTGAAAGATAGATATTACAATATTCCAGGCGGCCTCGTTGCGTTTTGTAAGAACTTGGAACAAAAAGAGTTTCCGCTTATCCACGCATTCACATGCAAATTAATTGTTATGTTTTGCTGTACATATCTTTGTGAACACATATTCTCACTCATGAACCTGAATAAAAGTAAAACTAGGTCATGTTTGTTCGATGTTGCGTTGGAAGCGGTGTTACGTATTCATTTTGCTCAAACAATTTTCCCTGATATAGCTGAAAGGGAAAGAAATCAAAGAAATGTCTTTTTTTTTTTTGTCTTCCGAACTACAGAAAAAGGACAATTGTATTTTGTTGTATTATTTTGTAATAGCCAATTGTTGTAATTCTTGAATTCTTCCTATTTGTCATAAAATGTGCCATCCATTATGTACTTCACTGGCTCACTCTACCCCTTGCACGCGTGCAACCCACTCAGCGATCGGTATTCCGTCTCTTTCCTACTCACTTGCTGTCCCCTCTCTGGGGCTCGGCACAGTTCCTCCGAACCCAGGGCAGCCACGCGGCATTACGGGGGCTGCCCACTTGGAATGGTCTGACATACGCTACTGGCTTCAACTGTCTCTCAATTCTACTTCTAAAGACGAAATCCAGAGTGTGTTTAGAAATCTTTTCAAAAGATACATATATTATATGTGTTCACAGGAGAAGATGATCAACAGTTTTAGTTCCTATTGCAAGGTAATCTAATAAATTACATCTGTAATGTAATATTATGGAAGGGTCGAAGTAATTTGGGTATAGTAGGTAATTTAGATATGTCACAATTTATTGAATAAAACTTTACGTAATCTTCAAACACATGCTAATTAAAATATACAGTATGTATTGTTTTTTTCACAATTACTTATCATGGAGTTTTAAAAATTTTTATTGATCACACTGATAGCCTGGTAAAATAAACTGTTTTTTATTTACCAATCTATTAAATGACACATCGCATTCAAAGCAATATTGTTGGGAGACCAGTTGTGATACAGTAGTAAAATTAATGTTATGTGCACATTACACAAGTTTTGATCATGTTTTTAATAAATGTAGTAATATATCTTTAATAGTTTGTTAGTAAGTTACAATTTACAAACGGGCGGTAATTTTGGTATAATTGTAGGTTAATTGATAACCAACTAATTCGTTTCAGATCATGCCACGCACACAAATTATGAATTGGTGGAAGACAAATAAATGTCCGAAGGGTCTTCTGTCCAAGATTTTAATGGGAGGTATTTTTAGTTTACAACATAAGCCTTACCAAGAACTTAAGTATTGGCTGAAGTTTATTTTTTATCTTGTTAGGTATAATTAACATTTTTAAATGCCTACACTAACATCTGCATTCTGTTCTAGGATACATACACTAACGCATGGTTAGGATAATTTAAATTTATAAGGACTTTAAAGCATGTTTTACTTCAATAATATTACCCATATTTCCCCATCCATGGAGTAAATTTAGTATAGTTAAACTTAGGGTTATTATTATGATAATAAGAGACCAACGTACTTGAAAACGCAGTAGAATCATTCTAGAAAGTCACAGTGCTAACATATAAAAAAACTGACTGGAAACAGTTTTATGGTAACAGGCTACAGGTCTCTAAACTAAAAAAAGGCTGTTTTTGTACCCAAATTACCCACATTCATCCTAACAAATCGCGAGATTTTGTCGAAACTGGGAGCTGAATCACCGGTAAGCTGGATATTATTTGCTCATGTTGCTTTTCGAATGGCCCCGTACTAAAGTAAACTTGTTTCCAGTCGTACACCCTTTAAATTTCAGACTGTTTCGTTGACGTAGTAATGTAATGAAATTGTTTTACTTGTGACGTCTATGGAGAATTAAAAATGTGGCAGTATATTTACATACATGTAGTAGTGTATTTCAGAAAATTATCTTTCTGTATTTGACAATCTTTCATACCCTGCCGCTTGTCAGAGAGAGATTCCAAGCTTTTAAATTCAGAAATAATGTTATTATGTTAATGAAATATGCAGAAGGGACGGATGTAAACTTGCTAATAGAGTTACAATTCAGCTAACTCGAGATATTACTGCCTCAGGCAAGAAGAATCGTGTACTGACACCTCTGGATTCCAAACTAGCTGCTCATTTACATCTCCTAATTGCATATCTCTCTGACAATGCATTCCATTTTCTCTCTTTTTTTCTCAGGGCATTGATACTTTCGCTTACGGATAAGAGCGAATTAAATCACAAAGTGATCATTTTTATAATATAAAATTACTACAAATCAAACATATTTATATTATATAAACCAGCGAAAAAAATGTTGGAAAGGTATGTTTAACATGCAAAAATTTGATCCAAACAAAAGTTAACATTTTAAGTGAAAAGTTAGCTTACTTCGGATCCAATTTCTGCACATTTAAAGGACAAAACTAAAATTCTTTCAGTAATTTAATATCATAATTAGGGCTGAAGAAAAGTATTGGTATCAATATAGTAAATAATTTCTATAAAGAATAGAATAGAATCTATAATAAAGAATCAAATTTGTGAATACTTTGAATCTAATAACATGTTTTCTAAATCTCAATATGGATTCAGATCTAATTCTAATACAACCAAAGCTGTTATTAGTTTTATTAGTTATATTTTAGAAGGTCTTGAGGACCATAAATTCAGTTCTGCTACATTTTGTGATTTAAGTAAGGCTTTTGACTGTGTTTCGCATGATGTTATATTAGAAAAATTACAATATTATGGTATGAGAGGTAATGAATTAAAATTATTTGTGTCTTATTTTAGTAACCGTCAGCAGTGTGTCTTCATTGATGGCAATAAATCTAATCTCATGAATGTAAAATATGGTGTGCCTCAAGGATCAGTGTTGGGTCCTATCCTATTTATAATAATGGTTAATGATTTGATGTTCAATGTCTCTGCTTATTCTGTGGTATTCGTTGATGACGCCACTTTCTTGACAAGTCATAGTGATATTAATGAATTGAAAACTCTTAGTAATTCCGTTTTTAATAAAGCCAAGAAATGGTTCAGTTCTAATAAATTTCTTTTAAATGAAAGTAAAACTCAATCTTTGTTGTTTAGTAGTACAGCCATGGAAAATAATAATTTTAAACTTCTTGGTATTACTGTGGACAGTACACTTTCTTGGGCAGACCATGTTGAGTCTGTTTGTAAAAAATTGTCAAGAGTAATATTTCTTCTGCGAAATTTGAAAATGTATGTTCCGAAGAATTACATTAGAGTTGTCTATTTTTCTTATTTTCATAGTATTCCTTCTTATGGACTGCTTTTATGCATCACTGTATATTTATCAGGCCCTAAATTTCGTCAAAGAAAATTCACATATGTTGACACATAGGAATAATGTTCATATATACAACACCAGAAACCGTGACCTTTTTGACATACCTAAGAGTAGGCTGACTAAAACAATGAATAATTATTTTATTATATCGTTAAAAATAGCAAATAAATTTCCGAGATATCTTTTTTTTCTGGAAAGGAAGTCTTTTAACAGACTTGTCTCTGGTTGGTTAATCAACAAACCATTTTATGAAATTAATGAGTTTTTTAATGTCAACGTTGTTGAGAGTTTTTTATTTAATTTTATTGTTTTGTTGTTTACTTTTTATTACGGACTTTGTCAATTGCACAATGTTGTGTGCTCTGACTGTACAATACTAAATATACAATACTGAATATAGACATTGTTTAAAAAATGCGTCCCTTTCCCGGTGTCTCTACTCTCTATAAGGAGCAGAGAGAGTGAACATTCAACACTCCTCAGTAGTAGACCTGCTTAAGTTATGTGAGATTGTATCAGGATGCCGAAAGAAAAATTCAGCAAAGAACGGATAATAAGGCGACTGAATTCAGAACATGGGGAAAATGTGTTTGACTTAATTGATAAGTAGGGTAAAATTGCCTAATTCCGTGATACGTTTTTTCACTGAGAATCACGGGATTGGGTATCTTGCTATGTCTCAAAAGTAGGTGAAAGGTGCACTCTTTCGAGAAAGATGTCTGCCGCTGTGGTCGAACGGCAAGCTTTGACAGACATTCAATTTTTAAGAAGTGTCACGGGATTAGGGGTATCACGGAAATAGGCAACTTTACCCTATATTAATTGATAAGAATGATATTTTGTAAATGTAATGTTTGTTCCAAGTTACTTAATCTGAAACAAGTAATTCTGTAAATGTAAATTCTATTATGAGTTAATTCATACGGAGAGGACTGTACAAACAGTCGCTACCGTAACTAGTCAGGTGTGCACACAGACATTTTGTAAACACAGAGTTGTATGTATGATGCAGCGTAGCCTATAACCAATACTTTTTCAGCCCTAATCATAATACACTGTTCTCCAAAATTGACTACGCATATTAGGAATTAAATGAATGGCTTTCCCTAATCACGCAATGAAATATTTCATATAAAACAATTTTTATCTCAAAAAGGAAGCAAAAACGAGAAAAATTGTATTAAACATTTTTGTTTAAAATATCTCAAAGACTACACCATGAAATTAATGAATTACTTACGGTTCAATTTGTATATTAGTCCATCATTGTTTATAAACAAACGTACATAAATGATACTATAGTTTGCTTTTAAATAACCTAGAAAATTTATGTTTACACAAATTATACTTTAGAACCTATATAATATTATCCTATTGAATAAACAGTCGTGGACAGTCGATAAGGGGTGGTCCTCTAGCTTGGTGGTCGGGCGAAGGGCTAACAACCTATCACCGAAAAAAAATCAGCTTGTTACGAATCCATACAATAAGCCTCGCAATGGGACTGATTATCTGGCACGGGCATTAGGAAAGTTCAGGATAACAGACAGGGTTTGGAATTGAACGGGTTACATCAGTTTCTTGACTATGCGAATGACGTGAATATGTTAGGAGAAAATCCACAAACGAATAGGGAAATTTTACTTGAAACTAGTAAAGCGATAGGTTTTAAAGTAAATCCCGAATAGACAAAGTATATGATTATGTCTCGTAACCAAAATATTGTACGAAATGGAAATATAAAAATTGGAGATTTATCCTTCGAAGAGGTGGAAAATATCTTGGAGCAACGGTAACAAATATAAATGACACTCGGGAGGAAATTAAATGCAGAATAAATATGGGAAATGCGTGTTATTATTCGGTTGAGAAGCTTTTGTCATCTAGTCTGCTGTCAAAAAATCTGAAAGTTAGAATTTATAAAACAGTTATATTACCGGTTGTTCCGTATGGTTGTGAGACTTGGACTCTCACTTTGAGAGAAGAATAGAGATTAAGAGTATTTGAGAATAAGGTTCTTCGAAAAATATTTGTGGCTAAGAGGTATAAAGTTACAGGAGAATAGAGAAAGTTATACAACGCCGCAGAACTGCACGCATTGCATTCTTCATCTGACATAATTAGGAACATTAAATCCAGACTTTTGAGATGGGCAGGGCATGTAGCAAGTATGGGCCAATCCAGAAATGTATATAGAGTGTTAATTGGAAGACCGGAGGGGAAAAAACCTTTGGGGAGGCCGAGACGTAGATGGAAGGATTATATTAAAATGGATTTCAGGGAGGTGGGATACGATGATAGAGACTGGACTAATCTTGCACAGGATAGGGACCAATGGCGGGCTTATGTGAGAGCGGCAATAAACCTGCGGGTTCCTTAAAAGCCATTTGTATATAAAATTATCCTATAAGAATTCAAAGAATAAATTATCAGCTCTTTAACTTTACTTTCCTTCTTAAATCTTTTGAAACTACAGAAAATAAGAAAAATATTGTGGTGGTGGTGATGATGATGATGATGATGATGATGATGATGATGATGATGATGATGATGATGATGATTACTATGACGGGGAGTCGATAATACAATGGTGATATAATAAGAATTGGTTTTGAAATCGAATGGTTCTGAGCAAACATGCAATATTTTCATAATCACAATCCTGATGTAAATTATGAAAACTGAGCTCTGGTCCTTTTCGTAGGAAGTCATCATGTAACTATGCAATAGTTAAGGCTGGTTCACAATAAACCGGGAACGGAAACAACAACGAGAACGAGAACGGAAATATTGTTAAAATAAATGTAATGAAATGTGTGCATTCACAATTAACTATTGTGAATGTTTACATTTAAATACATTTATTTTAACATTTCCATTTTCGTTTTCGTTGTCATTTCCGTTTCCGGTTTGTTGTGAATCAGCCTTTAGGCTAAGAAAATAATAAAATATAGAATATAGTGTAGTGGCGGATTATCTGTTTCCTTTCGGGTGATTATGTTAGATTTGTTATTTCTAAACATATTACTTTGTGTTATTATTTACTAAATGGCAAGAGAGTGATATCCGTAACTAACTTTATTATAGCCTAATGTTAATGTTTTGAAGATAGTATTAAGAAATATTTATCGAAATTTTATGTAGCCCATTCTTCAATGCAATTGAATTCAAAATGTTAGTTTTAACAGGGATAAAAATGTCTATTATACTGCAGATCCTACTGAAATTTATCGCAACATATGTGTTGATTGTCTCAAGTTAAAGTAGTTAACATTTTATATCATTATGAAAATAACTTGAATATTTGGTTTGTTATACAATTTTTACTGTGAAAGCTATGGTGACCTTTGCACATTGGTAAACGTAGTGAAATTGTACAAAATTACACCTTCATTTTGGCGCGATCACGAAGGTATGGACCAATACCGGAAATTACTTTCTGGTAGCATGTAAAGCTAAAAAGTAGATTTGTAAAATATTTGTTGCGCGTTCGGAATAGAAATCTAGCCTACAATAGAAAAGGTACTGATAAGAAGAAGTCGTTGAAGTTCTTATGTGCTGTAGGCCTACAAGGTTCCTGAAAAGTTTATAATCGAATATCGTTTTAAAAATCTACACCATCCCTATCTACCGAGATTGAAAAATTACTTAACAGCATTGCAGTCAAAATTGTAGGACGTAATTCAGTACAAAAATTATATAGCCTATCTGAACGCAAATCAAGCTACTTAGTCTAAAAATATATTGTCATGCATATATTTTATGTATTTATTATGAAAGTTTCCAACACTGTCCTGTATTTTTTTTATTTTGGTAGGTTATTTTACGACACTTTATCAACATCTTAGGTTATTTAGCCCCTGAATGAGATGAAGATGATATTGCCGGTGAAATGAGTCCAGCACCGAAAGTTGCCCAGCATTTGCTCATATTGGGTTGAGGGAAAACCCCGGAAAAAACCTCAACCACGTAACTTGCTCCAACCGGGAATCGAATTCGGGCCACATGGTTTCACGGCCACACGCGCTAGCCGTTACACTACAGGTGTGGGTAATGTACTGTATAATAAGTATAATAGTGTAAATAACACATATTCTGCCAGTGTGTTCAAGCTCTTATTTTGAAACAAAAAAAAATTCTATCTAACGATTGATGCAAACAGTGATGGGACGAAATGTTTCATGAACTACAGTTTACAGCTCTAACCTAATAAAGTTCATGTGCTAACTGAGTCAGTAGGGCATGGAAATACAAACTCTATGCTACTTTTAAACTAACTTCTAACAGGCTATCCTTATAATAAACAGTTGCAAGTCACTTATATGCATATATATCTCTTTCTGCTTCAAACATTTGTGTGATAAGCATGTTAATTCGTAACATAACTTGTGAATAAAAATTACTTTATTGAATTCAATTTTTTTCATAACTGACGGCTTAAACTGTTTTAACCTGTACCATTCTCTTTACGAAAGAGAAATCTAAAGAAAAGTACGACAGCTAGTTTGAAGTAAATCGCAAATTACTTAATCGTATTTAAAGTAATTCGGCTATAGTTGAAAGCAGTATTAATCTTGACCACCGCCACAACTCTGATAAGTTTACTATCTTGGCCAAGAAGCTTGGTTATGTGGGGTCTTAAATTAATACAGAAATATTCTGACGTAGTCATACGTTTCCGGCAAATTAAATCTCTGGTACAATAAAATTGTGATACTACAATTTTAACAAACTAAAAAAAGTGTTAATATATTATATAGAAGGACGAGCAGCAAAATGGATTACAAATATTAAGAAGTAGGCGATATATATATAGCCTACGACTATGTAGAATATATACGTGTGTGTGTGTTCAATTATGCAAAATGAGGAAAGAGAGAAGGAATACACAAGGCGAAGAAACAGAAGTACACAGGGTCAAAAAATACTAAGGCAAGAAATAGGATACAAATAACTTAAGACAAGGAAATAAGATAAACATGTATGTAAAGAAATAGGATAAGAAATATGGCATAGCAAAAGTGTATGAGGTGAAATAGTAGAATGTAAGTTCCAGGAATAAGTATGTAGTTTTTAGGGCAGAAAGTAAAAGTATAGGTACATGGTGTTGAAAAAAAGTATCCAATATTTTAAGAGGTGATAGTATGCATGAAAACAAGAAAAAATGTCTAATAAACATGGGTCCTACAACACATACTTTCTGAGATCTCAATGTGACGTCCATTCATGGCAATGCATTTCTCTGCAGACTACCAGATAATCATACCGTAGTTCAACATCCCTGGTATGAAATAGTGACACGTTG
Source organism: Periplaneta americana (assembly GCF_040183065.1). Lineage (NCBI taxonomy): Eukaryota > Metazoa > Arthropoda > Insecta > Blattodea > Blattidae > Periplaneta > Periplaneta americana. The sequence goes on from NC_091120.1 coordinate 78,588,298, forward strand.
CAAGGACTACTGAAAACAAAAGTCTGGTTGCGGATATGAGTGGGGTTCAGCAGAGATGCTGTTGTGAATTTTCGTAATCTGCATGTGTGGGCTGATGAAAATTTTCATGCAGTTGAAGAAATAAGGCATCAACACAGATTCTCAATCAACGTATGGGCTGGAGTTCTTGGGGATAGATTAAGGGCCATGCGTGCTACCACAGAGATTAATTGGGGCTCGTTTCTTATTAACGTATTGCCTATCTTGCTGCAGTACGTGACATTTCATCAAAGACTACAGCTATGGTTCATGCATGATCGCACACCAGCACATTTTTACTGAGCGTGAACACCTGACGCTAAGAGTTCAGGACCGCTGGATTGATTGGGGAGGCCCCACACCTTGGCCTGCTCGTTCCACAAAACTAACTCCCCTAGATCTTTGGTTATCAAGAACAACCAGATCAATTTCAAAGAGTGCGTGATTCCTTACGCCGAAGGGCAGAGGAATGCACTGCCATGAATGGACGTCACATTGAGCACCCCCCATAAACAAGTGTACAGATCTCAGAAAGTATGTGTTGTAGGACCTATGTTTATTAGACACTATTTTCTTATTTTGATGCATACTAGCACCTCCTAATATATTGGATACTTTTTTTAACACTCTGTATAGTATGTTGAGTGAAGTAGATTTATTATACGGGGTGAAGAAATACAAATATATTGTATGTAGGGTGAAGCTATAGAAGTATGTAGAGTGGATAAGTAGAATTATGTGACATGTAGGGGAAATAAGTAGAATTATGTAGTATGTAGGGTGGATAAGTAGAAGTATATAGCATATAGGGTGAAGGAGTAGAAGTATGTGGTATGTATGGTGGATAAATAGAAGCATGTGGTATGTAAGGTGGATAAGTAGATGTATGTAGCATATAGGGTGAAGAAGTATGTAATGTGTAGGTCGGATTAGTAGATGTGTATGGTAAGTAGGGTGGATAAGTAGAATTATAAGAAGGAATTTGAATAGTACATTAGACTAAGTATATACAAATAAGAAATAGACGAACTAAAACGTTGAAAAACATGTTTAATACAAGTAATTCTGTAAGTACTTTAAGACGACATGTTGAAGAAATACAAGTAGAAGCTGAAGGAAATGTAAAGTGTTGGAGAAATAGACAGGGAAGAAGCAGAAGTTGTATAAATGTTACTGTAGTTAGTTTTCTTTTTTAATTTGACAGTTACAAGATTTCCATTTCCGTTCCTAAATAATAAGCTGTGAAAATGCTTTTGAAGTGACTGAATACTTTGACGGTTGGAGTGAGAATTTCCCGTTATAATATTACAATTTCATCAACCAACATGCGACATCCATATATATACTTTCCAAGATCCTTGCCTTCTTTATATAGTTATTTATCGACGCCAAAGTATAAATTTGATGTCTGCTGTTATAACGCTTTCCCTGCTCTCTAAGGAATAAATTACGTCAACACATTTCCGCAATGAGCTTTCCTCCCACATCGGCGAGGTCTTTGAAATATGACATACGAATTAATTTATCTAACATGTGCGAGTGACTAGCAGTAATGTAACATTCGGAATCCATGTTTTGCTTCACATTTATACAGTTAACCACTACATAGAAATATCAAGTGTTATTCACTTCACTTTCAAAATTGTATGTTATAATTCATTTAAAAATTCCCTGTCAAGATAAAGACTATTTCAAACTGCAGAAACTCTACAACCTCACAGTAACACCACCAAATAATTCTTCTTTTGTGAAATATTTCAGGAAATATACTTAATGCATAAAATACAAAATGACATCCTGTTAATATACTCTAACATTTCTGATTCACATTTCATCCTTTATTGTGAGTTAAATAGACAGTGAAACATGGAATTCAAGTTCCTGAGAATTCTGTTGGTGACAGAGTAGCGGTAGTACATTAAGAATTACTTTTTTATGGTTATGTAAGGAAGTAATAATAATAATAATAATAATAATAATAATAATAATAATAACAGTAATAATAACAATAATAATAATAATAATAATAATAATAATAATAATCAAGCTGCGGATTTTAGGCACTAAAACAGTTGAAATAGTCAGGCAAAATAGGTATTCAAAATTCTAAAATAGGCATTTAAAAAGGCACTAACAAATTTCTAATTCTCAATGGCTAACACGACCATAGCGTAGCATTATACACTACTTTCTATAGGAATGTCATTATGGCAGTGAATAATTAAATATTCGTCCAACTGTTGTAATGAGAACTGATGTCTATTGTCTGTAAGAATGTTCTTAAATTGGGAGAAACTCCCTTCCACTTCATATGAAGTGATGGGGCAGTACTTCATGGATCCAATCTCAGCTGGGGGCCAAACCAGTGGGAACGCAGTAATGTCGGTGTATTTTACAATCAGTGCTTCTGATGACTTTTGCTTTGGGATAGCTATCTCCGCGGTACACTCCACATATTACAGCAGAAAACTCAACTCCATACTCAATTCATAAACTCACAAAACGGATACACAGTTTAAAACAACTACCCTAGTCAACTATCACAACGATTCATGCGGCTTTCGAAATACATTTTTTCTTATCGGTTGATTTCAAATTATTCGAATTTCTCCGCGCTCTGCTGGCAGTGAAACGTAACACGCAGAATTATCTATAGTTCTATATCACTTCCCTCTGCTAGATAAAAAATAAACAAATTACAGATTCAAAAAATATCGATAGAACGGTCAGAAAATTCATGTATAATATATAATACGGATATTTAGGAAACTTTTAGGCATTTATAAGTTAATAGGCATTTACTAGTGAAATAGGCAATTATAGGCACTATAGAATTCGTTATAATAGGCTACTTACAATGTCTTAAAATTGATATGTAACCTAAAATCTTCCGCCTTCAGTTAAGGATTAAAATAGACATATATGCAGCTTAATAATAATCAGGGAAAGGATTTATATGTAAATACATATTTACTTATAAAGCTAATATAATTTATATTTTGCATTATCTTTATGTTTCACAATGTGTAGGGTTGAAAAATCCTACTTTTATTTTCCATATTTTTCCATATTTTAGAGTTTAGTACATATTTTCGTTAATTTCCATATATTTTCCATATTTCATATAAAACAGTCCATATTATATTAGGTTTAACAATAAAACAAAACAAAATTCCATTAACTTTTAAAAATACATTTCAACAATAGAGATTTAAACACATGTTCAGTAATCCCTTTAACATCAGAGTTATTTGAAAATTAGCAGTCCTATCAACAATGGGAAAGTAAGTTACAAAACTGTATTAATTTAATTTAAAATTTTTAACAGACTTCAGTTGTGCAGCTCAACAGTTAAATGCCAGTCAGAGTACACATAGGTTCAGTTTTGTAAATCATACTATAAAGACGGTAAATATGCCAAAAGTACGTCATTCAGTCAATTTAAAATCAAAACTAACAAGTTACATTTCAGAATTTAAAGAAGATGGTTTATCAACTGACAATAAAATATTATTTTGTAATTTGTGTCAGTGTGCAGTATCATCTACACAAAAGTTCCTGGTGCAACAACACATTACAACTAGTAAACATCAGGCCAACAAACAACTAAATTCCAAGCAGAGACAATTGTTTTTAACACAACCAACAACATCGAATGTAAGATCTGAGTTTAACATCGACCTGTGCCGTTCTCTCATCTCTGCTGATATTCCTCTCTACAAACTAAAGAATAAGGTCTTCAGGGAATTCCTTGAAAAATATACTCAACATACAATCCCGGATGAGTCAACACTTAGGAAGACGTATGCTCCATCCATCTACGATGAGACAATACAGAAGATAAGAGATGAAATTAAAGATAGTTCAATTTGGGTTTCCATTGATGAGACTCCCGACAAAGAAGGTAGACTTGTTGGTAATGTAGTTATCGGTTTGTTAAGTGAACAATATTCTGAACGAATTCTTTTACATTGTGATGTTCTAGAAAAGTGCAATAACAAAACTATAGTTAAACTGTTCAACGAAGCTATGGGTATCCTGTGGCCAAAGGGTATTATGTACGATAATGTGTTATTCTTTATTAGCGATGCTGCCCCTTATATGATCAAAGCTGGACAAGCATTATCTGTTGTATATCCTAAATTGACTCATTTTACTTGTGTGGCGCATGCATTTCATCGTGTGGCAGAAGTGGTCAGAGACAATTTCCCTAAAGTAGATTTGTTGATTTCATCAGTGAAAAAAGTATTTCTCAAAGCTCCCAGTAGAGTTAACGTGTTGAAAGAAATGTACCCTGAAATTCCATTGCCACCAAAGCCAATTTTAACTAGATGGGGTACATGGCTAGAAGCAGTTGAATATTATGCCGAACATATAGACTCTATTAACAATGTTCTCCTTGCATTGGACTCTGAAGATGCAGTCTCAATTGATACTGCGAAAACAGTTACCTGTGACATAAGTGTGAAGAATGACTTAGCTCACATTCAGCATACATTTTCATGCATCATAAAAAAAAACGCTCAAAAGTCTCCAAAATAGGCACCTTTCACTATCTGAAAGTTTTGAAATTATAAATAGTACTGTGGAACAACTGAATCGTGGTAGAGGTAAAGTTGCAGATGCAGTAAGAGCTAAGGTGGACACTGTACTTTCAAAAAACCCTGGATATGAAGAACTACAAAAGGTTGTTGCTGTGATGAGTGGTGAATCAACAGTGAAGATTAACTTGGACTTATCCCCAGCAGACATTGTGAAATTGAATTATGTACCAGTTACTTCTTGTGACGTCGAACGCTCTTTTAGTCAGTATAAATCTATCCTCAGAGACAATAGAAGAAGATTCACTTTTCAGCACTTGAAAGAAATGTTTGTAACCTATTGTTATGGTAACAGACAATAAAAATTGTGTTTTGTTGAAACTACATTGGAAGATAAGGTACGTCCATTATATTTTTTGTTTAGTTTGATTAAAATGTACCAATATTTAACGTACATAGTCATTTTTTTATAATTTTAAGTCCATATTTAATTCCATATTTTGGTAAAAATCCATATTTAATTCCATATTTTGGTAAAAATAACTACATATATATTTACATATTTCATATATTTTTAGTCCATATAAATCCGTTCCCTGATAATAATAATAATAATAATAATAATAATAATAATAATAATAGTAATAATAGTAATTTTAAAAGTACTATTTCAAAATTAATTAATTAATTGGTAAATATTAGTGTTTTATTATTATACTTGTGAATATTGGCTATAAACATTTCAATTATTGTGATTGTTCTTTATCATATAGGGACTTTTTTGTAATTTGTGCTATTTTAATGCTTATATTAATTGTTTATTTTGTCTTCCTTCTTCTTTCTTCTTATCTACAGTGCAGTTTATTCCCGACCACGAGCGTTTGCTCATACGTGGTAAATTCCTTAATTTGTAATTCTGTTTTACGAAAGCTATATAATATTTTCTTAATGTATCTTTTTAATGCAAATAAATAAATTGTACTGTTCTGTTATTTATGAAAAAAATTATTATATTCGTACTGCATTTATAAAAATTACGTTCTTTACAATAAACCGTTCGGAATGTAAAGTATATTTTAGGCACATTTGTAAACATAAATTTGTAGTTTTAAGTGAATTAAAAATTAGTAATTTTATAGGGTGTCCTTTCTAATGCTACCAGAACTACTGTTCAGAGTAACAAAATAATATATATAGTAAAAGTCTATAAAAATACTTCGTAAATACAAAGTAACAACCTTCGTTTTCTTTAATAATTATTAATGCTAGGATTTACAAATAGAATTTATATTATTACTTTAAAAGAAATTTATCAAAATGTTTTCAGGGCAAGATTATAATATATATTTCCATTATTACGGCTTTTATTTGCTTTGAGATATTGAAAATGTACAGCTGTCAAAAGAAAAAGTGGCCGCTCTCCTCAAACAAAGTTCCCTTCGGGTATCTTCGCTACAATTCGGAGACAGGCGATGTTACATGTTGCTGAACCACGTTGCCTGATATCTACAGTTATAATTGAAGTATTCTGTGTGTTATCGATAGCATAATAGTAGCGTTCAGGCCTCTTATTGATGAGGTCCTGCGTTCGACTACAACCACGTGCTTTTTATGTTCTTTTTTGTTCTGTTTTTGAGAGAGACAAACTAGACATAATGGCTCCTTTCTCTTTTACGATTATTTTAGTAATTAACATCAGGTTCATTAATATATTATGCCATGACTTTATCATTATGATATTGTGGCTGCAAATGGAAAGAAAAAAATGTTATTCTCAATAAAAATATCTTTCGTGGCATAAACAAAACAAATTTACTGGCGTCGGCCTTAAAACATTCAAACAATTAAGCGTTCAAAAGCAAAACAAAAAGCCACAATTCAATATTTAGTCTATCTTCCTCTTATCTCGATCATCTTGCAGTCGAGTGGGCATGGAATTGACTAGTCTTTGCAAATAGCGAATGTTTTTAGACACGATATTCCAGGCATTCTGAACATACATACATAAGTGTTCTGTCCATGGGCAGGTCTTTCATTGCAAACCCAGCAATCTCCAATCTTTCCTATTTTCTGCCTTCCTCTTAGTCTCCGCATATGATCCAAATATCCTAATGTCGTCTATTATTCTTTTCAACCAGAGACACAACCAGTTACTTTTTATCTTTCTAATCAGTTTCAGCATCATTCTTTCTTCACTCACTTTTTCAAACACAATTTCTTATTCTATCTGTCCACTTCACACGCACCGTTCTTCTCCACATCCACATTTCAAATGCTTCAATTCGTTTCTCTTCATTTCGTCGTAATGTCCATGTTCCTTCCCCATACAATGCCACACTCCACACAAAGCACTTCACTAGTCTCTTCCCTAGTTCTTTTTCCAGAGGTCCGCAGAAGATCCTCCTTCTTCTATTTAAAGCTTCCTTTGTTCATGTTTGCAGTTTTTCTTGGGAAGGATAGGCCTAAATGCGGTAACATCCCGTTGCTTTCCGCACACCACTATCTCGTTCGCATCTTATTAAATTCCAGGGGGCCCAAGCGTGGAGATGAGGAGAGTGGATTTGACTAATTGGGCCCTCCGGACTTCACCGGATGTTTGACCCTATCAGAGATCGGGAAATCTCAATTAGCCTTTGCCCCCCGCATCCTGGACTAGCTTCTACGAATCATCAGAAAATCTTAGAGTGTGATTGGGCCAATTTTTCCGAAAATCTTTCCACACTTTTGCCCTCGTAGCTCAGCGGACGAACGTCGGAATTTAGATGTCAGCGTCTCAGGTTCAATTCCTCGTTACTCCTTTTCATTTTATTGTGGTTCAAGATAGTATAATGTAATAATACAAAAAGAAAAACTAATAGCAGTATTAGGCAACTGGATTTTTCCAAACCTAATATTAAATTTATGTTATTTATATCGCTAAAGAACGATTACAATATAAATAACTTGAATATTATTTATACAGTATCACTAAAGAACGATAACACAATATAAATGATAAATATCGGTTTGTTTAATTAATATAAGATATTATATAATACGTATTTAATTATCTAAATAAAATAACCTATTTTACAAAGAAATGTGTTTATTTGTGTTATAATAATTACCTACATAAAATACAGATTATTTATATTGCGAAAGAACAATAACAATATAAATAACTTGAATATTATTTTATAATGCTAATGAAGGAAAACAATATAAATGATAACTTGAATATTATTTATATCGCTAAAGAACGATAACAATATAAAAAGCGTGAATATTATTCATATCGGAATTTCACAGATTTATTACAGATGTATTTAAGAAATTGTAGAAGAATAGTAATTAGTAACAGTGTCCTATTTATTCTTCTTGGAGCCAAATTTGTAACTTTTAAAAGTGTGGTTACTATGTTGAAGTGTATGTGTTGCAACGGATGCTTGATTTGTTATGTATGTGAGTCAGTTATGTGATGCTTGATGTCGTCGCAATGTCGTAATTATAGTTTGATTGTGTTTGTGTGACTATTGTGTATTAATTTATTATGTATGGTACGGAAAGCTGCATATTTGTGTTATAGAAGTGTTACGTATGTGTGTTGTTAATGTTTTTGCATGTTTCAAATTGTTAACTGATATTTGTTTTGCAATCGCAATGCCTAATTTACGGATTGTTTATGTTTTGTTTACATCGCGTAAGCTAATTTAATTTTCTTTTCCATTTCTCTTTATGCTTATCTTTTTTGTGTATAAAACTATAGCCCTAACATACATATGTAAAATAGGGCTAACCCCCATTGGAGATACTGTAGCTACAATAGTAATAATTATTATTCATATCGTTATAAAACGATAACAGAATAGAAATGATGACTTGAATTTTATTCATATCTCTAAAGAACGACAACAAAATATAAATAACGTGATATCCATCAAGAACGATAACTGGATATAAATGATAATTTGAATATCATTTACATCGCTAAAGAACGATTAAAAAATAAAGTGAAAACTTGAAGAAGGCGCGAACCCAGAACCTTTGAATCATTAAACAAGCACTCTACCGCTGGTCTGCGAGGAGCAGATATGGAACACTTTCATAGTTCCGGAACTACTTGTACAAGCACATGCATCGTGTAACATCGCCGCGACCCGAAGTGGACTTTGAAAATATTCGCTGTTCACGAGTGCGGCCACTTTTTTTTTTGACAGCTGTACATTACTATTAATTTTATTGTGGCTTTCTATTTAAAAATCTTCCTTCCTGTAACAATTCATTGAAGCATAAAACGTTAATTGTATTTAAAAATAATTTTAATTGCCAAAGTACTACCGAAGATGAAAAATTAGTTTATGCGTTAATTTAATAAAACAACGTATTTGTACTTTAATTTACAAAATTGCGCTCTCGTCATTTAGTGTTTTATATTCCAATCATGTGTAAATTGATTCGAATTACGCCTATTCTTTGTTTGAAATTTATCAATAAACACAGTACCTAATTAATTTCTTCTTTAGTTAACTAAAATTCGTTATTTATAATTTTAACATGTAGACTATAGAGATTGCATTTCTATATTCGCTGGAATCGCTTTTCTTTTTGTCCGAATATTATCAGTTAAACAAGTTAATTTCTTATTCCTTTATTTAACTAAAATGCATTACCTGGAATTCAGAAGTGTAAAGAGTAGTACACTATGCAGACACTGATTGAATTCTTCCTTTTTTACTAACGCAAAAGGAATCAATAAAGAAAGTTACAAGAACAGGATTAATTATCGGAGGAAAAGTATTTTTGAAGTTGGGTCGAGAGAAACTTCTAAAACATCTGGCGTGCCGTATATATAGTCAACTGGAAGAGAAGTCACACTTTTTCTTAGATTTCATACTTGATTTTTAATAAAATGCCCTTATTATAAAGATATAATTATGTAACGTTTCTTAATGAAATTTATATACGAGTATACACGTAACTGAGATATAATATTGAATACATTATGCACATAACGCAAGTTAAGCTTGTTGCTAATCATTTTCGTGAATTCAATTAACGTTTTTAAATTGGTAGATTTGTCCATTAATTATAAGTATTGCATAATATTGAGCGGGTTAGTATTATTAATTAGAATCTGGGTAATTATTATTTTCATTATATTTAACGTAAATAATTGATTACTTTATGTTATTTACTGCAATACGTATATATTTCTGAATATTAAATAATATCTAACAGAAGAAATCTCCTATCTAGCTGAAAATGGGTCAACGAGACGAGTAGATATTTTAGCGTACAATGCTGACACTAAACAGGGCATCATTGTGGACCCCACGATACGTTTTGAAGTAGAATGTCGTCAGTGAACCGAGGTTCACCTTCAGCGTGTTCTGAATCTCACCGGTCCGGTGGCATCAATGACGTCACGTTGCAGCGAAATAAGGAACAAAACTGCTGGAAGGATCGATGGCTGTCATGGCGACTGTACAAGTTGTTGTCTGTGCTACGCTAGCAAAATTTTGCGAAATGTTCGTACTTCCATCTCGTTCAAAGAAAATATAGCATAAACAATTTATTTCTTAAACCAGTAGTAATAACTGGTCCGTTGACATGTTCGCTCATAAGCCATTAACATATTGTTTTTACGTTGTGCTCATTACAAACAATACAGCAGAACACACCGCCATGACACAACAGTGCACGATGTCATTCGTCTCCTAATTCCCGCAATATACAAGAACCAATCAGATTCACTGATGGCGGCTGATGGAGACTGCCACCACCTCTGCAAGTTGATGGCACCGGTGCGACACCGGTGGAGCATCAATGACGTCATCGGTGGAATTCGGAACACCGTGATGCCATCGGATTGCGACACCGGTGGAGCATCAATGACGTCATCGGTGGAATTCGGAACACCGTGATGCCATCGGATTGCTCACCGGTGAGATTCGGAATACGCTCCTTGAGAAGAAGGCGATTTATGAGCCTACAGTCAGCTATTTCAAGCTGAAGTATGCCTTAATTCACGTTGAGGTATTCGGCTTGTTCATAGGTGCTCGAGGGACCATACCAGCTTTTTTCGAAGAATTTCGACGGCAGTTTACTCTGCCAACATCTTTGAGGGATGACATTGTGATAACTGTATTAAAAAAATCCTGCCAAATCCTAATTAATGACATGGTGCCACATTAATAGCAATTTAATTTTTCACCCCCTTATCTTTGTTTCCCTTCTTTAAAATTTGATATCTATGTTTACATATGTATATTAATTATTTTAGGATATACTGAGTCCGTAAGGGCAACCCTCAATGGGGGGGGGGGCAGTATCTTTTTTTGTTAGGTAAATTGCGATTGGATTTTTCTCGTTACTTAGGTTTGCCTATTTATTTTATTTAATGGGTTAAATTTTATTAAATACTAAATAGTGCCTATAAGTTATTAAAGCAAGTTAAGTTCGGGCTCAGGTCATTATTTCTGGCATTATTTACTTCAATTTGGTGTAACTCTGAAAACATTGAGATTAGGACAAATGTTTATATGGGATTTTTTGCTCAGAATGTCTTCGGAAATAACCTCCGTAAGTGACGATAAATCCTCGTGAATCACCCTGTATAACAATGGTCTCATCAGTGGATTGTGCATCTCCAGGAGGCATTTTAAGAAATAATTTATAAGATCAAAAAATGGTCTAAGTTTGTAAAATGAATAATAATTTATTTTTATATTATTATTGAGACAAATAGAATGTAATATATCTTCAAATCTTCGACTCTGTCTTGCCTCCGATACAATCTTCACATATAGTCAGATTTTTCCTGCTGAAGATGGTGATTCTACAATTTCCAAAATTTGTTGTATGTGTGATTTTCTTTTCATTCCTCATATTCAATAATAGTATATGCTCTCAATATTCTTCGAGGAAGATATCCTTCAACTTCACTGTCTGAAAAGTCCGAAACTTTATTTGTGACAATATCTAGTGACTCATTAGGAGAAATGATTTCTACAGAAGTAGGGGTTCTGACTGTTCATGTGCACTATGCTCTTCAACTGCGTTTAAAATCATGACTTGTTTACTTACTTACTTACTTACTTACTTACTTACTTACTGGCTTTTAAGGAACCTGGAGGTTCATTGCCGCCCTCACATAAGCCCGCCATTGGTCCCTATACTGAGCATGATTAACCCACTCTCTACCATCATATCCCACCTCCCTCAAATCCATTTTAATATTATCTTCCCATCTACGTCTCGGCCTCCCCAAAGGTCTTTTCCCCATCTGGCCTCCCAACTAACACTCTATATGCATTTCTGGATTCGCCCATACGTGCTACATGCCCTGCCCATCTCAAACGTCTGGATTTAATGTTCCTAATTATGCCAGGTGAAGGATGCAATGCGTACAGCTCTGCGTTGTGTAACTTTCTCTATTCTCCTGTAACTTCATCCCTCTTAGCCCCAAATATTTTCCTAAGAACCTTATTCTCAAACACCCATAACCTATGTTCCTCTCTCAAAGTGAGAGTGCAAGTTTCATAACCATAAAGAACAACCGGTAATGTAACTGTTTTATAAATTCTAACTTTCAGATTTTTTGACAGCAGATTGGATGATAAAAGCTTCTCAACCGAATAATACCAGGCATTTGCCATATTTATTCTGTGTTTAATTTCCTCCCGAGTATCATTTACATTTGTTACTGTTGCTCCAAAATATTTGAATTTTTCCACCTCTTCGAAAGATAAATCTCAAATTTTTATGTTTCCATTTCGTATAATATTTTGGTCACGAGATATAATCATATGCTTTGTCTTTTCGGGATTTACTTCCAAACCTATCGCCTTACTTGCTTCAAGTAAAATTTCCGTCTTTTCCCTAATAGTTTGTAGATTTTCTCCTAACATATCCACGTCATCTGCATAGACAAGAAGCTGATGTAACCCATTCCATTCCAAATCCTCTGTGTTATTCTGAACTTTCCTAATGGCATATTCTAGAGCGAAGTTAAAAAGTAAAGGTGATAGTGCATCTCCTTGCTTTAGCCAGCAGCGAATTGGAAAAACATTAGATAGAATCTGGCCTATACGGACTCTGCTGTAAATTTTACCGAGACATTTTAATTAATCGAACTAGTTTCTTGGGAATACCGAATTCAATAAGAATATTATATAAAACTTCTCTCTTAACCGAGTCATATGCCTTTTTGAAATCTATGAATAACTGATGCATTGTACTCTTATACTCCAATTTTTATCCAATATCTGTCGAATACATAAAATCTGATCAATAGTCGATCTATTACGCCTGAAACCACACTGATGATCCCCAATAACTTCATCTACATATGGAGTTAATCTTCTCAAAAGGATATTCGACAAAATTTTGTACGACGTCAACAAAAGTGATATTCCTCGAAAGTTACTACAGTTAGTCTTGTCCCCCTTCTTAGAAATAGGTACGATCATGGACTCCTTCCATTGTTATGGTACAATTTCCTTTTCCCAAATTGCAAGTACAAGTTTATAAACTGCGCTAGATAATACGCTTCCACCCTCTTGTATTAATTCTGCTGGAATTTATCAATACCTGGAGACTTGTACTTTTTCAGATTTTCTATCGCAATTTCGACTTCAGAAAGTGTGGGTTCCGGTATAAATGGCTCAGCAGTTTGTATTTAAATTTCGTCCCGATCATTTCTACTTGGCCTATGTATATTTAATAGTTGCCCAAAATAGTTTTTCCATCTGTTAAGGATTGAATGAGAGTCTGCAAGCAAGTCACCATTCTCATCCTTGATTACGTTTACAGTGTATAAATTATTATCTGACATATTGAATGAAATGCGCACACTTTTGAATACTGTATTGTTCACAGGCATTTACAACACTGCAGGATATACCCACAATAAAACCATTATCCTAAACTAGCTTTAAAATATTAAGTAAACATTCTGAAATGTTGTTTAGTGAGATTTGAAATAATAAAGTAAGATTAAACAACAGTAATTATATTTTAGTTTCATGTATGCAGACACACTCAGAATCACTACAGAATTTCGCGTCTGCACTCCACAACAACTGACTTTACGACGACTAAAGTTGCCTCAGAACACTAGTGGGTTAATAACCCTCTCTTACAATAAACAATTCTATCTCTATCTAGACACCGAGAGTGGGGTAGACGCTTGCATAGATCTTACTTACAAAGAGTAATTATTTATTTGTTTCCTATCAGTCTATTTGTTTATTTATACGGATTTAACGGCCATAGATCCTTACTCTTACACTCTATCACATACCTGCACAAACAGCGCCCAACGAGCGCGCGCGCTCCTTCGGAGCGGGAGAGCCGTGTTTACCGCTCGCCGAAACGGAGAGGAAGATACGTCAGAATGACATAGACTTGCTATAGGTAGAGGAGAGGGAAAAGACCACTCAGTTATCTAGTGGAGTGCAGTGTGTAGGCCTATTCTCAGTAACTGTTTCACGTTGCTTACCTACTGCTACAGCACAGTATATAGGAATCTAAAAGACGGAACATTACATTTAACATTTAACGATTTACAGCTCGAACTTATTGATCTTCAGTGTGACCAAGGGCTAAAGATCGTTTGAATAATACTACTAGTTTGGTTGAATTTTACAAGACTAAACAGTAGTAATAATATCCACGACTACACAGGCTGGCTGTGAAAATGATTGTTATGTTTGGCTCAACATTTATATTTGTGAGCAACTGTTTTCTATAATCAACTTTAATAAAGGCAGACATCCAACATCTGTAACTGATGTTTAATCACGATCAGTAGGCTACTGTTCCTTTCAGCTGCCAACAGCATAAAACCTCGTTTTCATGTACTCATATATAAAATTATAACAAAATGATGTTGCACATTTAAGTAGCTATAGAATTTCTATTATTTCTGTAAAATAAATATTTCTTTATTAATTAATAATAGTCCAAGACAGTTTTGCAAACACTGAACGGGAATTCATTTCATAAACACTCGTAATAGTACTTCCTTTTGTGTATATTTTGTACGAGATCACCCCTTCTTCCAGTTCACCCTTATGCAGAGCTAATATGTGCATTCCGCTCATGAGCTGTGAGCCGGCTTGGAGAGCGCAAACCTTGTGCAGAACTGCTCTATCAGGTCAAAAATGCATATTATAAGATATTCAAACAGTGATATTACACGAAAAGTGAAAAGAAAACAAATTATAACATTTTACAAAACAATAATACAATATAGACAGTACAAAAATGATAAAGTGCATTATACAAGGATACAGTATAGTACGATTATTTAGTCCTGACAGTCGCCGGAGATGTGCGCCTGGGTAAAGCGATTCCATTTAGTTACGCCAAGAGATGTTTGGGTTAGTCACTCGCTTGCCTTCGGAGCGGTCGGATGTCATGCGTGCAGTAAAGCGGTATGGTTCTAGTACATTTAAGCTGTACTGCATTCCTTTACTGACCGCTCGCCCTTATCTCTACTCCGGAACTCTCCCCACTACTCCTACTACTTCCCCTCTTTCGCGTCGCTGAGCTATCAGGACTAAATAATCGGTCTGTGCAAGAAAGTGAAACAGGTACACATATAACAGAGTGTCTCAAATTGATGTATACACTCTGTGAAATATGCTACTTTTTCACAGCAAAGAAATGAGATATAAATACAATTTTTGCGGTTTATGATTCAGAAGGCAGTGGAAAGCATGGAAAGATGTTCATCTCTTGTAAACAAACACAACGGTGCAATTATCGTTCGATGAATATAAGTGAATACTGAAATGTTATTGGAAAGTAGATAATGTTGTTGAGGTTCAACGACGTTGGAGAGTTGAATTTTGAACACAACCACCAACAAGGTTAACTATCACAAGAATCCGAGACAAGTTTGAAATCGACGGAACGGTGTAAGATGTGTTGAAAGGGCGGTGCGGAAGAAGAAGGAGAAGTTCCACCGATAACGAAAATGTTGATGCAGTCATGCAGGCTTTTGCACAATCCCCAAAGAAGTCAATGAGGCAATATTCTCGTGAGATTGATATCAGCAAATCCAGTGTTCATCGAATTTTGCGAGCTCAAAAATGGAAGCCTTACATTCCGAGACTTGTCCACGCACTAAATGAGGGCGACCCAGAGTTGGATAGGAGGAAGAGGAAGTGCTGCGAAGTTCCAGCCTCGCTCTCCGGATTCAACCCCTCCAGACTTCTACCTATGGGGTGATCTGAAGGACACAATGTACACCACAAAACCACAAACACTGGAGGAACTGAGAGTTCAGGTTGAACATGCCTGTAATGATATTCCATTAGCAACAATCCAGTTAGTATGTCGCTCTGTTGTACGTCGTTTTTGGGAGTGTACTGTGGCGGTAGGGACCATTTTGAACATGTACAGGCTTAAGGAATACAAAACCGCGAAAATCGTATTTCTTTCTCATCTCGTTGCTGAGAAATAGTGTTTCAAAATGTGTATACATAAATTTGGGACATTCTATAGATTGAAATGTAGCATAGGTAACTCAATAAGTACAAGTAGTTGAGGAGGTAAACATAAGAGAAATATAAAGAATGGAATTTATTTATTTATTTATTTATTTATTTATTTATTTATTTATTTATTTATTTATTTATTTATTTATCTATTCATTTATTTATTCTGGCATAAAAATAAAAAGAAAGTTTTATTAGTTACACAAAAACAACTTATTAATGCAACAAATATGCCTGTTTTCAGAAAGTAGCTCTCAAATCTGAACTCTATATTCGACATACACAATAAAAAGGAAATACAAGTAATAGAGTAGTATAATTAATTATGTTTTATTTAACGACGCTCGCAACTGCCGGTGTGCTGGAATTTTGTCCTGCAGGAGTTCTTTTACATGCCAGTAAATCTACTGACATGAGCCTGTCGCAGTTAAGCACACTTAAATCCCATCGACCTTGCCCGGGATCGAACTCGTAAGCTCGGGCACAGAAAGCTAGCGCTATACAGACTGCACCATTCAGGGCAACTACAATACCATATAATAATATATGAAGATAAAGTAGTCTAGTGATCAAGCTGGTGAAAAATATAAAGGAATATTACCTAATTGTAAAAGCTGTGGCGAGATTGAAGGGAATCCGAATTGAAGACGTGCGATTTTAATTTGCTTCAAAATAATATAAGCTGAACATATCCTTATATAAAAGCGAAATTGAAATTTTTAATAATGTTTTGTATTCTTAAAAGTTGTACGTTATTCCTTATTTTTCTAGTATTAAAGTAAGTTTGAATGACAAGGCTATGCGCAATAATGGAGCGATAGAGGAATGGGAACATTGAAGAAAACTGGCGTATACATCCCCAAAACCAGCATAAGATTAATAATCAATAGTTTCCTGTCGTTTACTTAAAAATATCTGTTTAATTTTAGTTAGCATTCTTTGACAGCTGTCAATTTAATGTTAAAAAATGCAGGCGACATGGGACAGTCTTTTTTATTCTTCAGTTTTAATACTTTCTTTTCGCTATTCTCCACTTTCATATTCAGTAATCAATCGAGGACGTGTGATAAGAAGTGCCATAAAAGCTACCAATAAGTCGAAGCAAAATTTAAATATTATAGTTGTGTACTTTATTATTAATTACGTAAATTAATTAACTTACTTGTCCCGCGCCGTAGCGCAAAAATCAGATCGGTGCCCATCCAGCATCGTGATGAATTTAGAGAGCTACGATAGCTAGCGAAATCCGGTTTTGAAAACCAGTTATAACGGTTGGGAGGAGAGGAGATCATCGTGCTGACTACACAATATCATATTTTCTGGTTGGATGATCGTTCACCTCTGCTCAGACATGTAGTGTGAGGCCAGCAGCCAGCTGGTCGTCCTGACGCTTCATGGGCTGTCACGCTGCGGATTATCATTAATTAACTTAAATGGGCGACGGGTGAAATTTTAGTAGTTTTCAGTCAGTTTTCTTGTACAAAAAATCAGCAATCTCTTATTTATATGGTGAGCTAGTTTTAATGCTCTGCGACGCTCGAAAGCATAAAAATTACGCAATATATAAATAGTTGCACCCTTGAACTTCAATCCCATTTAAATTTTACGAGCTCTTTTCTCATATTTTTTCAGCACATTTCGTCAGGTTCAAAGTGTAAAGGCTCTTACAATTGAAGTGTTCAGAGCCATAGTGGGCCAAGCGCCATATATTAAAAACGGAGAAAGCGAGGGTTAAGATTAAGTGAATACCATAATTCAATGAAACATATAGCAACTAATATAAAGTAAGTACATTAAAACTAAATTATATGTCACTCTTTATTAAACTATGGTACCGTATTCACTTAACTTTAACCCTTGCTTTCTCCGTTTTTAATAAATGACGCTTGGCCCACTATGGCTCTGAACCTTCAGTTTTGATGCTAGAAACATCATATTTTTACTGCATGTTCTATACACTGTGGTTAATAGAATAAGCGTGATTATTTTTTAAAGTAAAAAAAAAATGAAATATTTGTAGTGGCAGTGGTTATAAAATGTTTCCCCCAGTTTTAGTAAAGATACAGGAAAACTGATGAGTGATGTTTTTCTAAATATGCAACTTGTCTTGCATATATATATATATATATATATATATATATATATATATATATATATTACTCAAAAATTGAACGACACTTTTGCGGATGGAGAAGACGGTCTCCGATATGGAGAGGAAGCTGCGAATATATTGAATAAGCAGTCGTAAACAGCCGATAAGGAGTAGTCCTGCAGTTTGGGGGCTCGGCGAAGGGCTAACAAACCATCACTGTAAAAAACAGCTTGTTACGAAACCTTACAATAAGCTTCGGTACTCTCACTTCGAGAGAGAAACAGATATTAAGGGTGTTTGAGAATAAGGTTCTTAGGAAAATATTTGGGCTAAAAGGGATGAAGTTACAGGAGAATGGAGAATGTTACACAACGCAGAACTTCATGCATTGTATTCTTCACCTGACATAATTAGGAACATTGAATCCAAACGTTTGAGATGGGCAGGACATTTATCACATATGGGCGAATCCAGAAATGCATATAGAGTGCTAGTTGAGAGGCCGGAGGGAAAAAGACCTTTGGGGAGGCCGAGACGTAGATGGGAGGATAATATTAAAATGGATTTGAGGGAGGTGGGATATGATGATAGAGAGTGGATTAATCTTACTCAGGATAGGGACCGATGGCGGGCTTATGTGAGGGCGGCAATGAACCTGCGGGTTCCTCAAAAGCCATAAGTAAGTAGGTAACTCAGAAACTAATTGACTCACAGAAATGCAACTTCACCACATCGTTATCTATCACACCGTGATTATACATACAGAAAATCAAGGACGTAGCTTGGAAAATGTATAAAATAGAAATTTCATCAATCACTCCCTTAATTAAATCTGAACATTGAAATTTTAACTTTTATAAGATTATTTGCATTATCAAATTGATAACCGAATCTGTAAGTTTATATATTGAGAAGAAATAGCCAATTTAATGATTTCCGATACGCGTCTAGACTCCATGATACATAGTACAACTTAACCACATCCACGAAATGAGATTACTGCATGGCGGTCGTGGTCGATGTGGGAGGAGGCTGATGTACATGAAGCAATCCCGTGGCTTGTAACATGGTTGGTTGAACGGTGTAAACGTGATAAAAATTCCATCAAGACCAGTCCCATGCACTACACAGATGAAATATGTGAACAGGGAGAAAGGGATTTCTACGTCAAGTGTGAGAGGAGGGGGCGGAAGGACAACTACTGTAGTATAGCCGCTTAAAAATGTTCTCTCTTTCTCTTGTGACAGTTACATATTACTGTTTATTCCTAACTTCTGAATGTAGAAATTTGTTTAAAACCCAGAATAATATATTACGTCTCCTCAGAAACACATATTCTACAGAGTATTTAGTGAAGAGCTCCGTCCTCATAGGAGATAATAAAAAACAGGCTTCAGGGAATAATATAATGAACGTATTTTTAAATTAATCCCTCAGGAATTTTGAAAACAAAAGCTTCCAAATTTAACCAATTTAATTACTAGTTTAATAATGATTTTACAATTTCATAACAATAAAAATATACGATTTTTGCGACATAATTAAAATTACAAACTTTGTTTTTTTTTACAAGGTTTAACAGCCTGCAGAAACGGGTGATTTTTGCACATAGAATATTTTTCTCAAGTTCTCCTAATTAATTTAAAATGTTTGAAGCATACCGCTGGTTCACTTGTTACGTTTCCTAGAGATACTCGTATTTTCTTAAATAAATCTAGCTTCAAAGTCGGGGAGGCTGGGGGTGGGGGTGAGATCTAATATGCAATTAAGCCTGGTTTCAGACTTTCCTCTCAATTCCTAAATTGACGTGTTTTTTGTTTAAATTGAATTCAATTTAAATAATTATTTATTTAGACTGGGAAGCTTTGAAATGAAAGCCCTGTGTACATATTTAGTGTGTTAATGCATGTTTCAGCTATTAGCATATATAAAAGCATATTTTGTTACTGTTTTTAGCAATGTGGTACTTAAACCAAATTAAAAGTACGGAAAGTCGAAAAAATGGAATACATAAAAATTCAAACATTGAAACACATTTCAGGAGTTATATTTTATTTAATCTGACAACATGCAGACGGCGCACTGTTGTCGGTGAATCATTGCGGACAAATCCTTTGTAATCAACAAAGCACTCAATTAAGTGCATTGCTGACTCTGTGGAAATTTACAATATTGGGAAGTTATGATGAATGAATGTTGTGATTAAAAGAACAGTTATTCAAAACAAGAAGCCACCTTATTGTCTACTCCGCACTGCATAAGATTTTGTCATTAGAACGCTGCGATATGATTGGATCAGAAGTTACAGAAAGTGTTCATAGGCTTCTTTGCACTCGTTAAACTCGAATTTCGCCATGTGTCAACAATAATATAGGCGCGATCATGCAATCTTCTGTTTTTATGTACCAACGTGGAAAATCAGGACATTATTTAATTTTTTTATAGTGACAGGTCAAACTTCTACTGTGTGTAGAGTGCATTGTATTTTAGAACAGCTTAGCTGCAAGAAAATTCTTAATTTTGAATTAATTTTATCAACGATTTCTAACGGAAAATGTGCTAGAAGAGTACTGCTCAAGCAGTGGGTTAAAAGACACGCAACTTTAGCAACTGATGGTGTCTCAATATTCTTATATATAACAGAAATTTAAGGTATATATTGTGGTTTTTAAGTGCACACTTGCAAGTATATTTTCCCGTTTTTAGTGCATATGAATCCGCTCCCTAGTTATAATATTACGGGCACTAACGTCAATATTCTATATGTAGAAAATAATTAATTATAAACATGGTTTAAAACAAGGTTTGATAGCCCGGAGAAACAGGTGAATATGAAGGCACATAATTTCCCCAAAAACATAATTAGTTTTAAATGTTACAGAACGTAGTCTTCGCCAATGGGCAATGCATTTTTTTCCTACTGTAAACGCCTGTGGGACTTATGTGTGAAGAAAAATTGTTAAAATTTCTTTCAATTCATTATAAATCCCTTATTAAAATGAACTGAATGCTATGAAGAATAATGCATTTCATTTCTTTATTAATTAGACTTAAAGACAAAATAATACGTACTTTATATTCTTGTATTCTATAAAGACACTAAAATTTAATGAACGGGCATTTATTAGTGATTGATACTAAGGAGAAAATAGTGTAGAAAATTTAGTAAACATTCATGTTTTTTGTTTTCAAGGCATGGTGTAATAAACATGACTCCCTTTCTTGTACTCAAAATGTATTATTATTATTATTATTATTATTATTATTATTATTATTATTATTATTATTATTATTATTAATGAGAGCTAGGATTTATATGCAGTAAGAGTTAAGAATGACGCCGAATATAGTTGAGTCGAAGTGATGCCGGTTCAGAAGGTTTTTAGCCTGTTTGACAAGACACGAAATAGAACAGTCACAAGGAGCAGAAAATGCAGCTTTTAAACCCACCTCTGTTTTGTAAGTGGTGGTTAAGAGGATTAAAGACCCTTAGCGCTAACTAACGGAAGTACTGAATGACAAGAATGACAAGTTTATGAGGAGTGGAGGGCATGGCTTGCATGTTTATAAACTATACCGACTAAAAGTATTAGCTTTTACTACATACAAATCAAAGCTCTAATTATTATTATTATTATCATTATTATTATCATTATTATTATTATTATTATTATTACTTCTACTAGATTACTACTACTATCATTATTATTGCTATTATTATTATTAACATTATTATTATTATTATTATTATTATTATTATTAATATTATTTAGTAAACTGATATTATTATCTTACTAGAAGAACTAAAATAAAGACTAATTTGCTACCGAGTCGAAGTGGAAACTGCGAGCGCCGTTTACGGTTCGAAAGAGAAAGGATGTGGGTACACGACTGTGAAAGTAACGAACACTCGCGCTTCTAGCGAAAGTGATAGGGGAGGTGCACGTTGGGGTACCAAAGCCGTGCCCGCGCGGCTCCGAGATCACAGCGAACCTATGTCTCCTACTCTTCTCGGGTGAACTTTTGTACCATGTATGGACTGTGTAAAATGAAATAAATAAATACATAAATAAATACACAAATAATAAATGAATAAACTATATGTGTTTCAAACTTTCTTTGGCCAAAACTACTTCGTTCTGAAACCTCTCTGATCTCTCCATAGGCCTAAATGAGCGCCCTACTGATTTTTTCTCATATTGATTCATTACTTGTGAATCTCTCTGTGTTCTTCTCAACCAAAAATACACTCTTCTTCCTCCAGAGGCTGTGATCAAGATATTCTTCCCCTTCCATGTTTCTTTTCTGAGTGCTGCCCCTTATTCCAACTTTCCAACTTTTTAAGTTGGAACGAAACAAAGGACGAGAGTTCGGCCTGCGCGCTGTAGATCGGGTTCCAGCATAGCTCAGGTGGAAAGAGCACTCAGCGCGTTAAACTGAGGATCCTGAATTCGATTCCCAGTGCCGGAACGAATTTTTCTCCGCTAATAAGATTTTAAGTAGATCGTGACCTTGATCGTTTCCTTTTCGCAAGTGATATCCAGCGAAGGGTTTCATTTATTGTTTTCACACATATTAAGTCTATATTCTTATTGTTGACTCATCTACGTGATATAATAAGTTATTAATTTACGAAAATAACTTTTTCTTTCTTACTCTGTTTAACTTCCCTTTTTCTCCGATTTACACACAATTTTGGTATGAAAGGGAGTATGAAAATAATACTATTCGATTAATACTGAACTGAACTGAACTGAACTTGAATAGGCCTAATGCACATGTAACTCTGTATGTAAACATGTTCAACAGAATCGATATCATCAAAATATCTGACTTATCCAACCGGATACGATCTTCCTGATTACATCGTTTGAAGCTTAACATTTTCTTTTGTATATATTCTAAGTTATAAACATATATTAGGGCGTGTATTTATGGTATTCTTGTTAATTATATTAAAAAATTACATTTTTTAATTTTAATTATTTTCCAGGTTAATTTGCGTGTTGTGATATTTACTTCGTAGCAAGCATTTGTTACATTATCCAAGCTACATCATGTCTCATAGGACAATGTACTGCAGCGATTTCCTTCGCGATAACAGTAATTTCCCTACTAAATCAGTGCCCTTGGTTTTATCTGCATGCGCTTCAGGCTTGTGCAAGTAATAGAGTTGACAAATAGTCCGCGAGAGAATAAAGTTTTATGAGCCAGTTTTTGCAACAACCGTGAACTAAAATAAACAAAAACGATGGATTTCTAATTAATTAATGTTTCCTTTATTTTTAATTTTAAAAATTTAATTGCACTTTGCAATGTATTCCATTGTGCTTATTTTTTTCTTTTTTGTTTCTCAATTTCATTGTGTACACTTAATTCAATCGTCTTTTTAAAGTTATTATGTAAACAGTATTTTATTCTAATTTAATGCTCATATGTTTACCGTAGCGTTCATTTCTGTGTATTCTTTATTCAAATCTCTGTTTATGACTTTATTATGTAAATCGTGTTCATTTAACACTAACACCAGTATGTATTCCACTATAGATACTCATAGGTATAAAATTATTATTATTATTATTATTATTATTATTATTATTATTATTATTATTATTATTATTATTATTCTGTACATTTTATTCAATTGTCAATTTATGGTTTAATTACTTGAATTCTACTTTAATTTAATAGCAATATGTATTCCTATGTGTTTATTATTGTTTTATCGAGTTCATTTTATTGAATTATCGGCTTCTGATTTCATGTATTTGATTATAAGAACATTAATATGTATTCCACTGCGTTTATTTTTATTTCATTAGGTAAATTTTTATTCAACTGCCTCTTTTGATATCATTATGTAAATTGTATCTGCATGTAGGGGAGACCCGGGCAAAACGAATAACCCGGGCAAAGAGAATAATGCCTATTTCTTAGAAACGCCAACAGGTAGCGCTTTCTGCTATGTTGGGGAATAATACCTACCAGATTTTGCTACTGGAACTGACTTATCATTCTAGCTAGTAAGAGAAGAAGACAGCGTGTGTTTAAAGAAAATAGACTATTTTATTAAAATATTTCAAGGTAAGAGAAACATATGTACAACATACAGTACTGCAGAAACGCTTTGTTATATGATAGGAATATATAGGCGATAGAATTAGTTCTAAAATGCCGTACTTACGAAAAGATTATTGACGTTTATGTTTATATAACCTTAAATGAAAAGCGAAGTGGCGTCTGCGGGCAAAGTGAATAGGGAAAAGTGGATAACTTATCCACTATATAAGTGTCAGCTGTATTTTTGTATATATTTGCGTATTGTAATAAAGCGTGTTAGATCATTTTACATATTGGAGGCATTAAGTCACACTAATTAAATTATAAATCAGCAACACTGATCTTAATTTTTACTTAAAAAGGCCGTAATGTGTTTTCATATGGTTTAATTTTTCAAGAGGAAGACGGGGGAAGCCAAATGGTCGGAAGAAGACATGAAGAAAGCACTTGAAGAAATAAAATCTTCCAATCATTGGTTCTGCTATCTGGCCATACAACCATAATGTGTTTGTTGATGAAGAGTTTGCTCCAGATGAACTTACAGATCGCCCACTTGAGACAGAAATCAGCGAAACGACAGCTGGCTCAGATTTAACAAATTCTGCGGTGCCAGCTTCTTCAGCGGCTGAAGAAACAGTTAATGCTCACTCAGAATCAACCACCTCTGTGATGTCAGCATCTTCAGAGATTGACGAAATATTCAATACATCAATTACACTCATTACCATCGTGTTTATGTGTTGATTTAATTTAATTATCAATGAATAGAAATTAAATAGAAAGGTGAAAATGTTATAGGGATATTCACTTTGTCCGGGTTAATTATTCGCTTTGCCCGTGCACCCGGGCAAAGCGAATAATTAACTATATTTTCTTTCTCAAATCATATCACTCTCAGTAAGTACGAGAAACGAATTGCTGTTTTGTAGATATGTGGATAACATGTGTCACAACCAAAGTCATGAAGTTTTTATTTCGGGAGCACCAAAATATAGCCTGTGGCATTGTTTATTCTTAGCTTATCCGCTTTGCCCGGGTTTCCCCTATTACTTAAATCCGATTCAGTGTATGTAGAGCTATGTAAGCAAGTTTTAATCCTGGTTGAGTGTAAGATAAGGACCTACGACCTTGACTTTGTCAGGTTAAATAAAGCCATTATTATTATTATTATTATTATTATTATTATTATTATTATTATTATTATTATTATTATTATTGATTATCAATTTTTTTGCAAAGTGATCAAGGGTGATATTGACTGTGAGTCTATCATAAACAATATCAGCCTTCGTATTCCTACAAAGTGTTGAAGATTTCAAAAAAAAATTTTATAACAGAAATTCAAAATTACTTTCTCCAGTCTGTAGATGCATAAAATATGCCAATTTGCATGGGCACAATTTAGATCCTTATAAAGTATAGTTCGTTTTGATTATTAGTATTTACTGTTCTTGTTTTCAATTTTATTTATTTATGTTTTTCTTGTTTTTTTTTTTAAAGATAGTATTTATTTATTTTTGCACCGTTGTATCTTCTGTTTGTGTATTGTTCTGAACTATAATTGGCCTCTGGCTGTTGTTCAGCACAAAAATATTAATAATAAATATTATTATTATTATTATTATTATTATTACTATTATTATTATTATTAATAGTAGCAGCTTGTGAATAAATATTCGTAAATTATGAATTATAATTTTAGCTTAAGTTTTTTAAATTCTATTGATTTGTATTTCGAATGTAACAATATCACACTCTAAACTATAATTGTATTTCTTGTAGATAAAAGACGATAATCATGAAAATATGGGACATAATTTTAACGAAAACATTTCAGCTAAAGTCCTCTTTATCCGATATGTGACTATTTAAAAATTTATTATTTTTTCATAATTAAGAGCGTAAGGTAGCCTATTAACTATGAATTTTACTGTAAAGGGAACTCTAACCAACACGACATAAACGACACGAGTAACTACTTCGGACGAAAATGTGCTCATGTGACACTTACAAAAGAGTCAGAAACTACGTCTCTCCTTATGACAAATTAAAAAGAATGCCGTTCGGTTATTGGTTCTAATAATAACCTGCTGCAGTTTCCATTTCCTGTTGTTGACTTTGAAGCAGGATGGAAGGAGATTGTGGGGTCGAGAACCCGTACCAAGGAGCTCACATAATATATTATATTTTGTCTTACCCTATGAAATGTAAATAGCCGCCACCGCCACCACCACCACCACCACTACCATCACCACCTCCACCACCACCACCACCACCATAATCATTATTATCAATATAATTATTATTATTATTATTATTATTATTATTATTATTATTATTATTATTATTATTATTATTATTATTATTGTGAAAAACTAAAATAACCTCAATTTCATGTTGAAGTTTGCCGATAAGCTATTAATGTTTGACTATAATTATATGTGTACAAAACCGCCTTTGCTTATCATAAAATACGACCATTAAAACTCTAGAATTGCTCATTTTCATCAAATTTACAGTTGCCACTCTGTGCTTAGTAGAGCAGTATAATGTACAGTAGAGGAGGCAAGACTTGTCCTATGACCTCTTCATGTGCCGTGGCTATATCACCAATGGATATGGAGGGGGAAAATAGGTTACAGTCTGAGTTGAACTTCCTTGTAGGTAGATTCGTATAATATTAACCATCATGAAACAAACTCTCTTTCTGATAGCTCATTCTTTCCCCTCTCCAACAGCTCATATGCCAGGTCTCGCCTCCTTATCTGTACTACTTATGCCAGGACCATGCATACGTACGACTTTTAACTGCGTGTAAAACTATACCCCAATTAATATACCTCATAGTGAAGTAGGTTTCTGTGGAGATTCAGTATTAATAATAATAATAATAATAATAATAATAATAATAATGTATATAATTATTCATAAAATGGAATTACAACACTTCATTGAGTCCAACTAGCTTTTATTCCCTGAAGCCATGGTTCACATTTAGATGCAAACATTCTGATAGGGGCAGATAATAAAGTTAAATTTGTTTCTTCCACCATGTTAATAATGTAAAAGAAATGCTTATGCAGATTTTTCCCACTCGACCGCAATTATGAGATCGTACAGAAAGATTTATTGAAACAGATACAGCAATTCTTGCGCTATTTGTCAACATATTCCCACTGGAATTGAGACATTTGTCATACCATGGGATCAAGTCGATTCCATGGTACGACAAATGTCTCAAATTCTGGTGGGGAATACGTTGAAAAATAGCTCTACAATAAGCATAATGCTCTGTCTGTTCCCATAAATTGTTCGAGTAAAATTTTGTTTTCTTTCTGTTAACGGCTCTTGGCGAACTTATTTTTTTACGGCCTCGTAATTGCGGTCGAGTGACAAAAATTTGTATAAGCACTTCTTTTAACATAATTAACACGGTGAAAGAAAAGAAAATAACTTTTTTATCTTCCCCCATCGGAATGTTTGATTGTCAGTAGAGATAATGTTTTCTATCGATTTGTTGGAAGGAAAAATAATTATTTAAAATTCATGCATAGAACGACGCTGAAAATACCGTTCTAATTTAGTAGGCCTAAATGTAATTTGTAGTCTTTGCTGTTTTACGAGTATGGTGAGAGGTGATTTGTAGTGTTAGAGATTACCTGATTTGAGTAACTACGTATAATAGGCCTATATAACCATGGGAGTATCTTAATGCCGAAAAGTATGAAAATGTAACTTTTTTTTCATAAAGCTAGTTAATTATTAGGCCCTAAGCGAGAATTCTTATCATTTCACGTATAAAACTCTGCCAGATTTGGAAACACGACATGAAGGTTACTGAGGTAGACTATGCGTCAGAAAAATGGTATTAATTTCGATCATCCGCTCTCAATAGCAGATACGCACTCTTCTACTTTTAACAGGAAAAAGATTTGAAACTTCCTATAGATAAATCATCGCTTTAAGAGCCACTGGCATTGATACATAACTTTCCTGCATTTTCATGGATGAAGTGGAAATTTGATGAATAATTTTAACACGAAAATACAGTTAATACATATTTAATTTAGCAATAGCTATAAGAAAGATTTGGAAATGTGTTCGCTGTGAAATTCCCCCATCGTCTTAGTTTCGAGTTTCAAAATACGACAAGCATTACACGAAGTGCGAAATATAGTCGAGGATTACATAAAAAAAACTCTGAAAGTGTATGGAAACTTCATTTTCTAAGTAAATGCATTAGATGGATAGCTAATGCATGTTTACTCCATTGATCTCCCCAGGGATCGAACTAGAAAACTTCACCATTACGGTATATAAAGATTGTGTTTCTGTTATACGTAGAGAAAGAGCTGGTGTGGGTGCAGCCAGCTAATGGAGAAACCGAGATAAGTGTGCCCCAGGTTGCGGTTTTAAAGCGATGTTCTCTTTCTTTATAGCTGGGGTTCTTACTTCGGGTCTACCGGTTTGTTTAGACAGTTCTCTCGTTCGACCTCTCCAGATACTAATACTTCTCAGATGCAACGAATCTTTCTTTGCATTTTATGTAGAAAGTCTAAAGAAATTTATCTACTACCCCATATTCTAAAGTAAAGAATCGCACTAACGTAGTTTACGTAGCTAATTTAAAATACACATGAGTAATTCTACGTAAAATTGAACACTTAAAAAACACTAAATTTTTATAAAAGGTTCAAACTCTTTTTAATACAATTCGTACATAAAAGTAAATACCACACAGTGTCAATTCTAATCTAATTTATTTCTTACAAGTCTGTTCGCAGTAAAATTTATAGAAATTGGCCGTTTAAGATGTTTCATAAACGTTTATTTCTTTTAATCTGTATATCGTACAGGTTTAACTCATAGCTCATTTTTAAGCTGAAAAAATAGCGTTTCACGCTATACACTATCAAATACAATTTAAAATAAGAGGAAACCAATTTTTTGCATTATTAACATTACAAGGTTCAGATTTACAGAAGTATTTAATAAATTTTAAAGAAGGAAAAGTTCGTCTAAAGGGCAGGATTCGGGAAGAATACCTAAAACGCTCATTGCATTTCCGCGTTGAATAGCTATACTTAAGCGTTGACGCAAATAATTAGTGCAACGGCGATCACCAGTAATGGAGATCAAAATTTGGCCGATTTGAGACCAACATTTTAGCGTCATGACTCCAGGGACCGAAGTCTCCATAGCAAAGGGCAGTGATGTCAACGAGAGGGCAAACGTGCTCATAACCCGTACACTACACATTGACGAAGAAGTCTTTCAGTAAGTTTCAGGCTGACTAGACTCTTGACTTTTTATGTAAGTGAAAGATGAAGTGATGCTCTTTGTTGGTTTGTGGAAATTATTTAGTTACAAGGATAAACAGTGTCTAACTGAAATTATTAGTTCGTCTACAGATTGATATGATATTCAAATTAGTTTGTTAGACTATGGAACTAAGGTGAGACGATCGGGTCGTTTAACATCCGCGCGACTAATACCTGGTGGTACCAAAAGAGACGGGATGCCACATTAATTTTGAAAATGAAACTGAAAGCAATATGTTAAAACTCTGCAAAAATACTAGCATTTTCCTTCTTATTTGTTCTAATGGCCACTCAAGTTTTAAAGTGGAATTCCTTTTAGAAAATATGAAATAAATATTGATCTGAGATACACCGCTCCTAAAGGATGACGCTCACTGGCACGAACCGACCGGAACGGAACGAACCGGAAATGTTCTGCGAGAGAAGTATGCATGTATTTTAAACGGCAAACGCTCACTTGTCCGAACGGAAGCAACCGGCTGCCGGTCCTGACGGACAGGGTTCTCGCGTCACGACCCTAGCGGAATTTCCGAGACGGCTGATGACGATCGCCAGCATTCGTATGTCTTCGCTGGTCTTCGGAGAAAAGTGTGTTGGCTGTTCTCAGTAATCTCCTACTCAACATGTGCTGGTGCATTGTCCAGACAGATTATTCTTAAAATGGGTGATGAAAAGTTAATTTTAACAGTGCTAATCGCGCTTCTGTGCTGATTGGCCATCGAAATGTGATGTTTCCCTTCATTATTTCAGGTGCTAATAACTGATGAAGTTTTGAACATTTTTCTTCGCTCATACGAAAGTACTAAAAAAACCATTACTCGATCTTTACACAAATATGGGAAAAGATGGTTAAATTAATCAAAACACTTTTTTATAATGTTATGACTAGAGCCCGGATTGTATGTAATTACATATTCCGTTCCTACATATGTAGCTGTAAGGAAAGCTAAAAGTCCGCGAATCATATTAAAGGCATCATTATTCCGAAGTTTTAAATGTTTTTACATATTTCGGTGCATAATAAATATTTTGGCATATATTATATATTTTTACATATTTTGAAGGATATTGCATATTTTGAAAGAATATATACATTTTTTTCACCTATTTTCTCTCTACGTAATGCTTAAGTTATTTTATGCTCGAACATGCCGAAATGTAGTAATTATACACCTGGTAGCAATCCTTTAATGCATGTCATTAAAGTACACCTATTCATTAAAGTTCAGGTGTTCAGCCAATGACGAGTTAGCTTTGTACCGTCATAAAACCACAAGTATCGATTATTCTCGGATATGCAATCGAAAGACAATTAGTGAAAAGTCACGGAGGCTGGAAATCCAATACTGTCGCAGAAGGTTATGTTCTGTTACTATAATAATTACCGTTAATTGTAAATAATATTCAAATAAATTCAATTTGTCATCTCGTTTTTCAATTCTAAATCAATTTCCAGGTTATATCAGACTAATGTTCATCTTATTTTCTGTCAAGGTCAATGACATTCGGCCTCGGAAAAAATCAATACTTTCGCGTCTGCGCACATCTCACAATTCAGGTCAGTTCGCACATAACCATAAGAAGACCTAATTTTGAATAATTTCAAGTTAGAAATATGGTCGAGCATAAAAAGTCGTATGAAACTTGCCTATAATGGTAATTAAGACGCTCGCTTGCGCTCGTTTCATAAACAAACATACTTGTGCGTCTTAATTACTACCATTATAGGCTCGTTGCATAATGTACTATTTTAAAATTATTTATAAAGCTTATCCCTTCGTCTCTAGTGCATAAATATAATTTGATAATTGAAAATAATAACGTATTCTGTCAAAAAATGGACATCTCTTTGCAATGCTAATAGTTTGTAGGCTATATCCCTTGAGAAGTAACGGGAAAGTAGGTACAAATACCAATGCGAATGGTGGGTCATTGTACTGCTAACGTAGTGAAGGAAATAATGAAAATTACCCTGTGGGTATGACCGTTTCGCACAAACACCCCCAATCAGTTGCTCTAAAAGAAAACAATAGTTTTTTTTCTGTTTTTTTTTAAGAAACTTATTTTGACATCAGGTAATACAAGTAGCAAGACTACTGCCATTCGCATCCAAGTTAAAAGACTGGATTTCAATTGACGATTCCTTTACTAAAATGGTAAAATCGTGCAGTCCAAAATGTGTGACAAACGCATTGGGTGCTCCATGAAGTCACAATTAGAATAGCATTAAAAAATTTGACTTCATGTGAGAAATAAAAAACGTGCTCCGTCGAAAAGAAACAAGTTCTTCTTACACAAGTGGTGCTGAAACATTCGTCTTCTACAAGTGAATTTAATAAAAATTTGTGCATGGCCATGGTTGCTGCAAACATACAGTGGTATAAACTTGGAGTTCCAAAGTTCCAAGCATTCCTACGCAAATACTGCAACTTCAATATTTCGCATGAATCAACACTCCGGAAAAAATATTTGAACTCCTGCTACACTGACACAATGGAAACGATTAGAGATGGACTTGATGATTCGTACTTATGGGTTGCCGTTGACGAGACGATCAATAACCGAAGAAAATATGTAAAAATATTTAATTATTAATTGCGCCTCCAAACAATGAGGTTCAATCACATGTGCACCTGTAATTTTTTATTAGTGTGCAAAAATACGTCTAATAAAGCTTAGATTTTAAATTACCAACGGTTTTTTTTATTTATCACATATTTATCTACATATTTCGTCATTTTTAGCTTCATATTTATGTAGTCTACATAGTTCTCATTTTCAGATTACATAAAATCCGGGCTCTAGTTATGGACCCATATATATTTTTTTTCTTTTTTTCTTCCTCATCAGCTAAAGACTCAGTAAAATAAAATAATCTTCGGAACTACTATCCCACTCCATGTTTAAACCAGACTACCTGTCGACTGGTACCAGAATATTCCGAGCAGTGAGCGTCAGAGCTTCCGCGGAAGGCGGACTGCTGTAGATTTCCGTTCCGGTCGGTTCGTGCCAGTGAGCGTCAACCTTAAGTCTATCTTGAGGGAAGAGACACGGACTATAGACTGCCCTCGCACGTAGGCCGCTTGAGTGGACCCATTGTACTACCCGCAATAGAATGGTGTGCATACTCTAAGACCCTCCGCACTACAGATTCCCCTGGGGGCCACCCTACAGCGTGCAGAATCCCTTCACCTTTTCGCGTAGGTATCATCGTGGTTCTGAACCCCGGTCCCACAAGCTGCCATGAATCCATTGGAGAACCAACGGTACATAGCTCAGAATTAAATCCAGACGTTTGAGATGGGCAGGGTAAGTAGCACGTATGGACGAATCCAGAAATGCCGGAGGCCGGAGGAAAAAAGGCCTTTGAGGAGGCCGAGACGTAGATAGGAAAATAATATTAAAATGTATTTGAGGGAGGTGGGATATGATGATAGAGACTGGATTAATCATGTACAGGATAGAGACCGATGGCAGGCTTATGTGACTGCGACATAAGCCATAAGTAAGTAAGTAAGTAAGTAAGTAAATGGTTACTTGTTACTTTGTTTTGATATTAATTGCTCAGTTGGCCAAAGTAAATTTTACTTAAGCAGTATTCAATAAATGTCGTTCGTATAAATCGCTGTAGTCTACGTATGTAAGTAGTAAGAATAAAACAAGATTTATTTCCATGAATATTGACGGAAATGTCGATATAATAGGACAGCTCAACACTGATAAATATCAATCACTTTCAGAATTTCCAATACATTTTAATGGATACCTTAACCTAAATCCTGTGTATAAATGTCAAAAGCTGACATGCTCAAAAATTACTGTTGGAGGAGAATAGATGAAAGGAAGTTCTGACACGTCCAGTGATAGCTAAAACCAAGTCCGTTTTCATATACGCTAGACAGCCTTCGCCAGACAGCCTTAATGAATGTCAGATTACAATCACAACACTGAAAGCTATATGTTGGAAAATATAACGTTGCATAAATAACTACTAAGAACAACACAATTATACAATAACGGTATTTCTAAATAACTGTCAAGTTTTAAGTTTTAAGTCTTCTGATATTTTTAACGTGAAATAGACAGAGCTAATTTTTCAGCACTTTACAAATTTATTTTTATTTTTCTTCTCTCCCACTTCATAGATTAAATCTATACAATTAAAACTTAAATAAATAAATATATAAATAAATAAATATTAATTAACTAATAAATAAATAATATTAATTAACTAATAAATAAGTAAAGAAAAAATATATGAACCGCTAAGGTTTATTTTAAAATCATCCGTCGTCAAGTGAGGTTGACCACTGGAATCCGAAATTACAAGCATCAAAATATAAAGAAAAATGAAGTGAGTAAAATAATCACTTTGTAGATTTAAAACAAAAAAATTTGTGTTAAGATATACTAAGTAAATAAATAAATATGTAACTAAATATGTAAATAAATATAATAAGCAGTAAACATGTAAATAAATGAGTAAATAAAAACTGTACATTTTCATAAATTTCTATCTTTCCCTATACTGGAGATATAATACAAATTTTTTGTGTAATTAATTCTACTGTATTTGTGACCCGTTGCGCGAAAAGGGATCTAAAGTCGTGAAAGGAAATTTTACAGGAGAACAAAATAATGAATTTGCGGTGTAAAAACTGCATTTCTAAGTTTTGACATTTGCGCTACCTGTAGGCTTTTTTACATACTAAACTAGGACGTAGTTTTACACAATGCTTCTTAAATACCTAAATCTTTCTTTTAGTCGCTAAGAAAACAAATGCAAACTTTAATTTGCACTTTTCTCGAAAAGTATATGAGATAATATCAGTATTCAATAATTAATATATTAAAAACTATAGCACCTAGAACTATGACTTTTTTTAAATGCTCGGTATTTCATCCTCTTTTTGAAACCACAAAAAAAAGAAAATGAAAAATCCGACTTTAGGTCCCATTTCCTGCAACTAGTCACATTTTCCATTTTCTATCCAACGCTATGTGTTGCTCACTCTTCTTTTGATCATAAGAAAGTAAATTATTTCTGCTGGGTGCTGAGTTGAATTTGTTATGGGGAGTGATAGGAGATATGAAAATGGACTAGTTTTGTTTATGAACCGATACCTGGATGCTCTTTAGTACGATGTTACGTACCCTTAAAATCAATATTCTCCTACAAAGTTGGATCAAATACCTTACTATAATAATACCTGACAGCCAGCAGTTCTGCGCGTGAACGACGCAGGTGCTGCTTCCTAGGCGACAGGGAATGCTGAAACCCGCGAAGGAAAATGTAATGTATTATAATGTAGATTGTCGCTGGGCTTGTAAATAGTTTTATTAATTAGCGCTGGGTTAAAATGTCAGGGTGTGCTGTTTATAACTGCTACAATAATTGCAGTATTACAAACTGTTCCAAATCGTACTTTCGATTTCCGAGGGATCATGGAAATAACGTGAGTCAACAAAATTCTTTAGTAGGCCTAATACCTTCGTCTCTGTGTTGATAGAAGAATAAAAATTAGCTTTTTTTATTTAGGCCTAATAAATGAATAGAAGTTAAAATGTATTGGAAATTTTAAGATTTTATCAAATTAAGTTTTATTGTTGTCCACATGCCTTTACTAATTACTACCAATTTTATCTTTGCAGCTGTCAGCAATTGGGTATATAAAGCCTTATTGCAATTCATTCTCAATGTCGGAATTAATTTTGTCTCACTAAAGCAAAGAAATAAATATGTAACAATTAATTACGGAAAATAATACGAAGTGTACAATATTTACTATAAAATGCATTTTTGATATAAAATAATAAAATTACATTTAATACTATTCAACATTCTTAAGTGTTTCAAATATTATTCCACATTAATACCTCACATTTTAAACAATAGTCCGATTCCCGCTATCTTAATATTTGTATTTGTGGTCTTAAAATCACACCTCTCCGCTAGATGTCAGCTCCGCGACATTTTGCACTGAC
Organism: Periplaneta americana; assembly: GCF_040183065.1. Taxonomy (NCBI): domain Eukaryota; kingdom Metazoa; phylum Arthropoda; class Insecta; order Blattodea; family Blattidae; genus Periplaneta; species Periplaneta americana. The sequence goes on from NC_091120.1 coordinate 78,623,801, forward strand.
GTCAATGCTGCTAGTATACAGCTGTCCAGTATTATTATAGTAAGGTATTTAGTTGGATCTGAAGATGTCCTACTACGTCGCTAATGCAATCTCTAGACCAGATCGTTACACTAAATGTATGCACTGTGTAAGAATGAAATGGCTTATGTATCTAATGCACGCGGAATCAATTTTCAGCCGAAGCGGTACCATATCATGTTAGGATGGGTTAAGGATTAGCGAGTTGTTCTGATGATGCAAACAAAGTGTAATATAGAGGTTTTCGAAAGTAGGAGGGAACTGTAATTGCTCACATTTTCTTCATTTGCTACGTATTCTTAAAAATTCTGGTAATGGCGTATTGCACAAAATATGGAATTTTTTAAATCACTGTGACAATGAGTTTGTTTTTTATTGTTCCGGTAGTCGTATTATCGTAAGTACTTTCTTGTAACTTGGCCTGCAAGATCGCCAGATATTAACCCAACAGATTATTGGTTGTGGAACTATCTGTAGAAATGAGTGTCCTTGAGCAAATTTACGTAAGATGCAGCGTAACCTATATCCAACACTTTTTCAGCCCTAGTAATAACATGGAAGTCAAAAGGAGGATAGCAATAATAAAGGAAGTAAGTAATAGAAAAAGGAGTATCTTCTGCAGACCTCTGGATAAAAAACTAAGGAAGAGACTAAGTAGTAAAGTTCTTTGTGCGGAAAGTGACATTCCTTGAGGCAGAAAAATGGACATTATGACGAAGAGAAGAGAAACGACTGGAAATATTTGAAAGTTGGGTATGCAGAAGAATGGGTCATGTGAAATGTACAAAAAACATAATTAATGAAGAGTGCTAGGAAGAGTGGGTGAAGAAAGAATAAGGTTTAAATTGATCAGGAAGAGAAAAGGGAATTGATTAATGTTCATAATTATGTCAGGTGAAGAATACAATGCGTGCAGTTCTGCGTTGTGTAACTTTCTTCATTCTACTGTAACTTCATCCCTCTTAGCCCCAAATATTTTCCTAAGAACCTTATTCTCAAATACCCTTAATCTCTGTTCCTCTCTCAAAGTAAGAGTCTAAGGGCCGTATTCATAGACATTCTTAGCGCGGGCTTTCGGTGGATGATCAGCGAACTAACGTTTTTCGTATTCATAAACCAGTGTCAGCGATATATGATATGAATCCTGTTTAGCACGCTCGTAGCCCGGGCTAGCGAAATGTCTATGAATAGCACCCTATGTTTCACAACCATACAGAACAACCGGTAATACAACTGTTTCATAAATTCTAACTTTGAGCTTTTTTGACAGCAGTCTCAACCGAATAATAACAGGCATTTCCCATATTATTCTGCGTTTAATTTCCCCCTTAGTGTCATTTATATCTGTTACTGTTGCTCCAAGATAGGCCTGTTTGAATTTTTCCACCTCTTCGAAGGATAAATTAACAAGTAGTTATTGGACTTGAACATGATATTTAAATGCAGATCTAAAAATCTTCTTGAATATTGTGACTGAAAATTTATAATTATAATCATTATATAATAATGTTTGTAAGAAGAAACTGTCTACTTTAGGATGTTCATTGGAAGAAATAGCGAACGGGAGAAAATTTCCGGGCAGAAGAAGATATCAGATGATAAACAACATTAAAATGTTGGAATGGTATGGGGAGACGAAAAGGAATGCGAAAAATAGGAAAGATTGGAGAATGCTGGGTTTGCAGTGAAAGACCTGCCCTTGGGCGGAAAAATATGACTGAAAAAAAAAGTTTGCATTGTACGTGTTGCAATCAGTGATTGTCGATCGCTGACTTCAGAGAGGGAAACTCAAGAGCGTCTAAATCAGTGCACACGAGAGTTTGCACTCAGTGCACGCGATGCAAATGCAAAGTAATGTCCATCACTGTTCTAGGGACTTGTGAAAAGTCCAAGTTACGAAATACTAGTGAATAGTTTTAAGTTTTACTGAGAATCTTAGCCGCCTGTAATGAGATTGAATCGAAACCAAACAGCTTTGAATGAATCCCACAGACGTTGGTCTGGCGTTGCAATGCGTGCAAGGAGATTAAACGGAGCCATGTTCCGAGCCTCGTCTATTCATACAATTTATGTTGTACTTAATAGCTGCGTAGAAACATGTAATGCACCATTACAACACAAACAACTGAGATTGTGATCTTGATGAACATACAAGACAGTCTCGCATCGCACTATGCAAATGAGCAACAGAGTTGTCTAATGGCCAGGCTTGAAAAGACGGGCCGGAGGTCATGGAGCGTCGTCATAATGGAGCAACGCCGTATGTGGGTGGTTCATTAGCAGAAGTATGTTTCTTTTGATGTCTACTATCATTTCTCGAAGATTTTAACGAGCTAACCCGAAAACTTGGTGTAGTTTTCTTACTTCTTTTTAATTACCTATATTATCCATATCTGTAGCTCAGCGTTAGCGCCCTGGTGTTTCGTCCAGAAGAGCCTAGTTCGATTCACAACTCGGACGTGGTGGAATTAATGGTGGATATAGCAGATGTTACTGAAGTTTTTCTCACTTCTTATAACGTCTGCACTATTTAATGTCTTACTTCCATTTTTTATAAAGTAAATATACACTACACACTGGAAATAGAAAACAACAAATCCATAAATTTCTTAGACATCACAGTAACAGAAATATACAACAAACATAAATTCAAAATATACAGGAAACCACTACCACAGTAACACACACAACTCCTCCATTCACTCCACACAATACAAACACGCAGCATTTCGATCCATGATACACAAATTCTTCAAAATTCCTATGAGCCAACAAGACTAAAGGGAAGAAATACACACACTATCAAATACATTGCACAGGAAAATGGATACAACTCCAAAATCATAGACAACATCATAAGAAAGACTAAACGCAAACAAGAAAAAACAACACAAAGACAAGAACAAAATAAACAGGCTACATAACTTTAACATACGAAAACAAGAACACATACAAGATTGCATCATCTGTCAAGAAACTAAAATATTACACTGCATACAGAACAGAGAACACACTATAAAAACATCTTAACACACAGACAAGACACACAAGCAAATACAACTTAATAGGTGTATAGAAACTATCATGCAAGGCAATTTATTGTAGAAGTTAAAAGCAAATAAATATTTTTTTACTAAGTACAAATTAAAACCTAGAATAATAAAATTACATATTAACGAAATTAGCGGATATTGAAATATTTTGTGATAGAATAAGATAACTATTTACAAGAAGCCATGCCTGAACGAGTCTCAATTTTTGATCAAGTGCCTAGTAAGTTTGCGTTTGAATTAAATTTTATTTCGACAGTCCCTAATGCTAGCAGATAGCGAATTACAGATTCTTGACAGGGCTATTGTGAAGGAGGATGAGTATGAGGAGGTACGATGGGATGGTATTGTTAGTATTGTTTCATGGCAAGAGCGTATGTTCAGAATTCAGATTACGGTGGGAAGAAAGTTAAGTGAAGCGAGACGACAGGTACGAAGGAATAGAAGAGCTCAAGATTTCGAGGAGAAGGAGAAGAGAATGTAACTTTATTTTGTTATCTAGCTTAATCCAACCTAATGCTTCCAGGTATGAGATAATATGATCAGATTTGCGAACATTGCTTACAAAACGTACACACAAATTATGAGCACGTTGAAGTTTCGTTTTGTTGTGCTGGAAAGGTCAGCCAGTAAATCTTGGGATTAGTGTTCGTATTCGATTCTGATATAGGTTTTAAGAGTTGGGGCTTTGTCTCTGGTGTTTGTCTGGTCTCCTGTGTGTGTGATGGGACCTGGCTTTATCAGTAATGAGGCCGGATTATTCGTCTATCAGTATTGGATTCACAAATTGAGGTCACTTGTCGGAATTGGAACAGTTATCTGATATGGGACAAACATTGGGTCACTGTGTATCTAGATCAGGGATGCAGAACTCGCAGAGATAGGGGTGGAAGCATGTGGAAAGCATTGGTTACCCTTCCACAGTCCACCAGCGTTGAATGATTTCTCCGTGAATCGTCTACAACTATGTGGCAGATTACAACAAACTCGTCCACATGGAGAAAATGACGAAAGTATTTCCGACCATAATAATTATAACAATAAACTGTTCACAAATGAGACAACGTGCTTTGTGATTATTTTGAATACAGAAATATTCATTTTCCACATTGCTCTTTAAACTTGTACTGTACGACCGATATTGCTTCAAATTCCACCTCTAGACAGTGAATACAAATCTTTTGTACATTGTCATGTGAATGACGCGTGGCCTTGAAGGAAAGGATGAATGACGTAGTCCGGCTCGTGACGTATACTACAATTGGAGCACAGTTCTGCATTGCTGATCAAGATTCATGAATCCATTCCGGGTCCAGCTCTCTAAAATCCAGCCAGTTTGCATTACTTATTCCACTTTCGCAAAGAAGTAATGACATAGTCAAAGTTTAGCAAAATTTTTGTTAGTTTCTTTATTGGAGTTTAAAATTTTTCTGACATATAGAAATCCTTTTAATCATGCATGTAATTATAACACATTTTAATTACACTACTTTTAACACTATATCAATTCGGAAAACATATTATTTGACTCTCTTGTGTTAAATGTTACATTACCTCGTTAACATGTTTCAGTCTGCTATTGGCCATCTTCAGAACTGGTTGTTGTTGGTCTTGGCGCATTTTGTTTGTGTTCCTTGTGAGGGTGTGTTTGTGTAGTGTAATGTGGAGTCAAAGAGTGTATGCGTTCTGAAATTGAGGTGTGTGTTGAGAATTTCATTTGGATGTGTTTTTGTGTGTCTGTATATTTGGTATTGTTCTAGTGCGTTTAATTTCTGGCTTTTTGGTTGGACGTGTAGAATTTCCATGCCTGTGTTGAGGTCTCTGTAGGTGTGGCTAGCATTTGTAATGTGTTCTGATGTGTGATGTACAAACTCAAATGCAACACCTGGAACAGCTTCTACATAGGACAGACAGGCAGATCATTTCAAACACGCTACAAAGAACACATCACAGCCGTAACAAAATTACAAAACACTTCCACATGTTCAGAACACATCACAAATGCTAACCACACCTACAGACATCAACAGAGACATGGAAATTCTAGACGCCAACCAAAAAGCCAGAAATTAAGCAAACTAGAACAATACGAAATATAGAGACACACAAAAACACATCCAAATTAAATTCTCAACATACAACTCAATTTCAGAACACACACTCTTTGACTCCACATTACACTACACAAACACACCCTCACAAGAAACGCAAACAAAAGGTGCCAAGACCAACAACAATCAGTTATGAAGATGACCAATAGCAGGCTGAAATATGTTAACTAGGTAATGTAACATTTAATACAAGAAAGTCAAATAATACGTTTTCCAAAGTAATTATAATACATTTCTTGTAAATAAAAATAAAATTATAATGTGTAATATGGTCCAATATGATGCGTCCTTTGAGTGGTATTATAGCTCTGACTCAATTTAAATAGGTAAGTTTATTTGTTATTAGTATTATTATTATTATTATTATTATTATTATTATTATTATTATTATTATTATTATTATTATTATTATTATTATGCAAATCTAGTCTTTCAGGTGAAGCTCCCTGTAAAGCAGATTTGAATAATTTCGAGGGAAAAATTGTTCCCGGGCCGGGTATCGATCCCGGGACCTCTGGTTGAACGTACCAGCGCTCTCCCAACTGAGCTACCCGGGAACTCCACCTCATATACTTTACTGTGTTCGTTAACAGAAAACCACAATTCCAAGTCATACAGAGTTTGTGTGCACTCGATGTGGGTCTCTGGCGTTTCGTAAGCCCACGCGAGTTGTGTGAATATAAAGGGAAAAGTTGAGACGGTGTCGGGTGGAGTTCCCGGGTAGTTCAGTGGGGAGAGCGCTGGTACGTTCAACCAGAGGTCCCGGGATCGATACCCGGCCCCGGAACAATTTTTCCCTTGAAATTATTCATTATTATTATTATTATTATTATTATTATTATTATTATTATTATTATTATTATTATTATTATTATTATTATTATTATTATTTGGTTGCTTCTCATTATTTAGGCCTTTTCATTTTCTCTCTCTGTACGGTTTCCTCTAGGTTATACTCATTCATTTCCACCAGTCCGCCACTGTCCCAATACCAAGGGAGGTTTGTACTCATTCGTGAATGGTTCATTCCGCTGAATGCTAGCACGCCTACATATAACCAGGGTTACCACTACATTCCTCTTATCTAGCGAATTCTCGCTTATTCCACTGCTGTGGAGCGACTTAAAGATCAGACTGTACCTTCCTTCACCCTTCCCCCTCAGCTTCGAGATTTCTTTTAGCAGGTTATAGTGTTACTGTCAGTACTATAGTATGTAGTTCGTTTGTGTCTAACTATTCAACAGCGTGCAGTACATTGTGTATGATGTGGAAAATTTACAAAGATTTTTTTAACAACTGAGTATCGAGTATTGGGTATTGGTGTCAAAATTTTAGTGTCGGTATCAGGTATTTAGTATCGACAAAAAGGGATATCGTTTCATCCCTATACTAAAGCGATGTTTTTTAAGTTAAATTTTGGAGTTTTTTCAGGGGTAATTTTTCAGGGTTAGCAAATAAATTGAAACAAAACTTTTGTTTCAGCATAAAGCCAAGTTATATGTAGAGTAGTGGCAAAAAAGACCGGACCGACTCTTGTAGCTGATACAAAAGAATCTTATGCTGTGTATTGTGTCAAACTGTGGTAATTTCAATATAGATAGTGAAGCAAGAGGTATGTACTGCTATTTAATGTAAAAATACGCAGTTATCTTTGCCAAATAGAGGTAGAAATTGATGCCAGATGAAAATAAAACTCTCAAAGTTTTTTCGTCTGTAAGTTTGAGGCACTGAAGGAAACAAAAGACGTTAAGAATCGAACAAATGCAATAAATATCATTGTTACAATTAATTATATAAGATGGATGTGTTTTGTGACTAGCAAAATTTGAATATGTGACTCTGAAACCAGCTACAAGAGTCGGTCCGGTTATTTTTGCCACTACTGTACATGAGCTGTGAAAAAGCAGCTTCTAGCTTCAACAGTTTGCGAGAAAATGTTCTTTATGTAAGACATAATTTAACATAGTCTAGATAAGCATTTCGATACCTTCTTAAGAACGTATAAGGTATGCCACCTTTTTGCTATAAATTGTGGAGTAAGATTTCGTATACCCAAGAAGAAAATGGAAAGTAAAGGACTCTTTCTTCTGTTCCGCCTTGATTAGTTCAGTCAGTTTCACACCAACGACAGCTCTTATTACGAATAGAATAGAAATATGCTGCGATTGTAGATTTATTGATATTAGTTCACAAAAGTACAAACTTAATCATTTAAAATTTATCTATGACTATACTAAAAGTAGTTATACATAATAAATATACATTTTCATAACTAATTTATCTATCACAAATCTAAGTAATTTATTGGTTCAAACTTGCACTTACGTTTGGTTTTAGTTCATGTTTAAACCAATCGTTATAACCATAAAACTTTAGGGGTGCTATTCATAGACATTCGCTAACCCGCGCTACGAGCGTGCTAAACTAGCCCCGGCTATCGACTGGTTACTTGTACGGAATTCATATCATATTATATCGCTAACACTGGTTTATGAATACAAAAAACGTTAGTTCGCTGATCATCCACCGGAATTCTTATTTATCTGCTAATTTTGACAATTTTCTACAATAAACATTTTAAAATCAATTTTCTTTGTTACTTTAACCATCTAAATCTTTTCTATGACTTCCATATTTATGTTTACTTTTAGGTTCACTTATGCATGTTAACTAATTATTCCGTCATCATACAGCATTCAGGTTAGCAGTTGTTGACATAGGCCTATAGCCAGCACACTGTAATAGCTGAATCGGTATTTTTTAATATGTATAGATCAGTCTCAACTCTTGCGACATGCTTGTCAGAAAATTATTTGCGTATCATTTATACATCTTGCAGCATGCATGTACACACACTTGACACATTAATTACGTAAATCAATATCAATTACAGTTACAACATTCTATTACATGCTCACATTTTCGTTTAATTCTATTCTACATTTTATTAAATATATTCCATGTGTAATCTTATACGAATAGAATAGAATTCCTTTAACATAAACACCTGTTCATAAAATACAATAGGCCTATATCAATTTAGAGAGTGTGAGGTGTCTGAGATCAGCTGCGTGCGGTGGCATCAGAATACTGGGTGGTTGACTGGCAGATTACGGGTGGAGGCTATACTAACACATCAAGCAGTTAACTATATCTCTCTTGGTTGTTCAAAATTCAGTAGACTACACTTCCAGTAAAACAGTACGAAACCGAGCAGTCTGGTTTGTTAATGTTGCGTGGCACATATATCCCCAAATTAAGGATGCAATAGTACGGCACATACAGAACTGTCTTGATTAGGATTATGGCCTCCAGGTCACGTCCCTGCTCGATACCTCATTCAACTGGAGGGCTGCAACCCGGATTGCACTTGCATTCAAATAACAGATCAGAGTCTCTTATCCCGTTCATTAGGCGATGAGTATCCATAAGCCTCTTTCATATGCTTTTAAAGCCCTTTCACGAACTCTAACGCTGTGCCTCTATGCATTGTCAGAGGTCTAATTTGCCTTTACATGTAGTCGACTGTAATGTTTAATTATTATCGATCACACGTCATTCTTGTGAGGTAAATCAGAGGTATTCATATCGGGGATCGTACTCGAGGCACACCACTTAACCCTAGCTTTACGTGCAACGTCCTCTTTTTCATCTAGCCTATATGTTCCTTCACATATTTACAAATTACATGTAACTTTGTCCTATAATTCCCCTTTAGTTCTTTATCTATCCTTCCTTCTGCTTCTGTCTCCCATTCGTTTGTTCCTTCCTGTCCTACTGGTTGCCCTCTTATTGTTATTCGTTATATCCTTTCTCGTATTGATACCTTTCTGAAGTACATAGAACTGCGTTCTTTTTTTCTCTAAGTACAGGGGAGGGTAACTTGGAGAGAGATCGTCAAGTAAAAGTGCAACACCCTCCCTTATTCTCCTTGCAATCTCCATCTTCTCGTATTCCCTATGTTATCCGTGGTTTTGTTTTTTGTTCTCCTCTTTCATTTTTCTCTTTGTCCTCGTCTTGTTGTCCTTGCATTCCTCTTGTTTTCCTTGCATTCTCCTTGTCTTCATTGCATTACCCTGGTTTTTCTCCATGGATTGCCCTTGTTCTCCGTGAATTTCCCTTTCTATTCTATTTTCCCCCTTTTCTCCCATTTTTCACCTTGTCCTCGTCTTCCCCTTGTTCTCTTTGTCTCATTTTCTCCTTGTTTTCCACTTGTTCTTCTTGCATTCTTCTTGTTCCCCTTACATTTCCCTTGTTCTTCTTCCATTCCCCTCGTACTCCTTGGATTTCCTTTGTTCTCCTTGTATTTCCCTTGTTCTCCTTGAATTTTCTTTGTTCTTCTTGTACTTCTGTTGTTCTTCTTGCATTTCCTTTGTTCTTCTTACATTTCCTTTGTTATCCTTGCATTTCCTTTGTTCTGCTTGCATTTTCTTTGTTCTCCTTGCATTTCCTTTGTTCGCCTTGCATTTCCTTTGTTCCGCTTGCATTATCTTTGTTCTCCTTTCATTTCCTTTGTTCTGCTTGCATTTCCTTTATTCTCCTTGCTTTTCCTTCGTTCTCCTTGCATTTCCTTTGTTCTGCTTGCATTTTATTTGTTCTTCTTGCATTTCCTTTTTTCTCCTTGCATTTCCTTTGTTCTTCTTGCATTTCCTTTGTTCTGCTTCCATTTCCTTTGTTCTCCTTGCATTTCCTTTGTTCGCCTTGCATTTCCTTTGTTCTGTTTGCATTATCTTTGTTCTCCTTTCATTTCCTTTATTCTGCTTGCATTTTATTTGTTCTTCTTGCATTTCCTTTGTTCTGCTTGCATTTTCTTTGTTCTGCATGCATTTTCTTTATTCTCCTTGCATTTCCTTTGTTCTCCTTGTATTTCCCTTGCTCGTCTTGAATTTCCCTTTTTTTCCTTGCATTCCTCTTGTTCTTCTTGCATGCCCCTTTATCATTTCGCATGCCCCTTGTTCTCTTAGCATGCATTTCCTTTATTCCCATTCTTCTCCTTATATTTCCCTTATTCTTCTTACACTCTCCTTTTTCTCCTTTTATTTCACTTTATCTCTTTGTGTATCCTTTGCTCTTCTTATCTTCATATTGTTCTCTTTGTCTTCCCATGGTTCTCCTTGTCTTGTCTTTGTTCTCCTCATCTTCCTCTTCTTATAATTTTCTTCTCTTTGTTCTCGTTCTCCTTGTCTTTCCCTTGTTCTCATTATGTTTCTTGATCTCATATATTCTTTGTTCCCATGCTCTCTAGCTCTTCGTATTCTTTCCCTTCTTCTCCTTCTATACCCCTTGTATTTCCCCTGTTCTCTTGTCTTCCCCTTGTCCTCGTTGTGTTCCTGGTTCTCATGTTTTCCACTTGTTCCTCTCCTCTTGTTGTCCTTGTCTTCATCTTGTTTCCTTTTATTCATTGTTCTTATGTATTCACCTTGTCCTTTTTCTTCTGTCATTTTTGTATTCCGCTTGTTTAAAATCTCGCACCACCTACACATAGTAGGTACTATGTAAAAATATACAGCATAGTGAAGCTTTTGAATCCCGGTCGGGACAAGTTACCTGGTTGAGGTTTTTTTCCGGGGTTTTCCCTCAACCCAATACGAGCAAATGAGTTGGGGACAACTGGGCACAGAAAATTGGCCACAGAGGCAACTCGTCATATAATTGAAATTCGTATCAAAGACAATTCGCTACATAATTTAAATTCGTATCAAAGACAATTAGCCACACATTAAAATTCAAGGCAATACTCAAATTCGCAACAATTTATAATATATTTCTACGGTAACACTAGACAAATCTAGAAGCTGTAAACTAAATGGGAACTATGGGGGAAGAAATTCGCTTCACAAAATCAGAAAGAGGCTCTGACAAATTAATATATCTTGGCTACATGTACACGAGACTTAGAGAAAATAAGAATGGAGTTGTTTTTTTAATTTTTATTTATTTATTTAAATTTAAATATACAGAATAAAAATATATAATTACAGAATAAAGAATATAATTACAAACAAACAAGAGAAATACAAAATAAAATATTACAAACAATATAAAACAGGAGATACAGTAGTATTAACAAAATTTGAGACCGAATGAGCAGCGCACGTGTCGCAGTTCAGATATAATATTAATAGGCCTATAAGAGAATATAAAATAAAATAAAATAAAATAAAATAGGAAATAGAATTAAAATTACAGTTACAAAAATTATATAATACAATATTAATATAAGAGAAATATAGAAAATAAAAATAATAATAATAAAAATAAATAAGTAAAATAAAATAGGAACTAAAATTTAAATTACAGCGGCAATGGAATTATATAATATAATATTAACACTAGAGAAGAATAGTAGGACTATATATATATATATATATATATATATATATATATATATTTCAAAATTATAGAATACAAATATAATATAGGTTGATTAATTCATACACATAGGCTATAAATTTATTTAATCAAATTGAAGATATTAACACGTTTCTAATTTTCTTGTTATATGTTAGTGGGTTACATGTTAGAAGTTCTGGGTGTAATTTAGTTAAAGCATTGTACAACCGAGGGTCAAAATTAATGCTATGCTTTACACCAGCAGATGTGAGACATTTAGGTTCTACTAATGTTAAATTAATATTTCGTCTTGTTTCATAATTATGTGTCTGTAATACAAATTTATTACGATTTTTATGATAAAAATTTAACAGCGTATACTTATAAATTTGTTCAATACTAAATACGTTAAATTCAGAATAAATTAATTTAGTTAGATAATCGAAACGTTTCTTCAAACAAATTTTAATTATTAGAAGATGGAAGCAATGTCGTCAAAGAATCGTCTGAACACAAGAATCATTCTGCAGACGGGGGAAGGATTAAGGCAAAGGAATGTGTAGAGAACATGAAGGCAAGGGCGGGGACTTCCCGAGAACCAACGTCTGTCATTATTCAAAATGAGTTACAGCGTATTGCAAGCGAAGCCAATGTGAATCTACCGAAGAAACCATGTATTAAAAAAAACTGTGCGCCGTGCCAGGAAGCTGCACCTACCACCTGAACCAAGGAATATTGACGATATGAACGTTATAGCCGACAGATACACTAAGACTGTACAAGAAGAAAGGTGGTTGTTGTATTTTGAACCAGAGGACAACGTGAAACTTATCATATTTGCCACTAATTCACATTTAAATAAATTGTTACCGTCCAATTTTTGGATAATGGACGGTGTGGGAAATTGTCTATCTGTGGCAAATTGTCTATCTGTGGCGGATTGTCCCTATTACTAATTTTCTGTGGCCAATTGTCCCAGTTACCAATTTTCTGTGGCCAATTGTCCGGAACCGCGAGCAAATGCTGGGTAACTTTCGGTGCTGGACCCCGGACTCATTTCACCGGCATAATCACCTTCATTTCATTCAGACGCGAAATAACCTAGATGTTGATACAGCGCCGTAAAATAACCCAATGAAATAAATAAATAGCGAAGCTCTTCACCTGTCGACAGATGATCGCATCCACAAATAGTTATACGGAAAAATATACAGCGTAGCAGATCTATAACTATGCACCATACGAATTGTTTGCTGTCTTCATCCAGTCTTCATTTTTACTGCACACAGCTCTGTGTGTCATCATGATGGTATTCCCTTAATTATTTCAAGTATCTCTTTTGTTGGTTTAATAGATATCTTTCTAGCCAGTGTTATTTCGGTCTTTCTGTCCAGGCTAACGACGACCCTTCTCTCTCTTGGTCCATTCTGATGGCTGTCAATCACTGTAAATCTCCCTTTCATTTCTCAGTCTACATTACATTCTCATTTCAGTCCTGGTGTCTATCCATCTGTTGATTTTTAAATCCGTATGTCTGTCCGTTCTCATATAATTTCTCCTCCTATCTGTCACCTTATCAGTGCCCCTGTTTGATCTCATACTGGCTCTTTTGTAGGTCCTCAAGTCGGTCTTTCTGTCCGCCCTTTCTCTCCGTTGTCACTAATATTCGTCTGTTCACATTCATGTCAGTGTCTTCCAATGTATAATCATGCCATTTTCCGTCTCATTATTCGTCCTTTTGTCTTTCATTTTGCCGTCCTATATCTTATTATTCTTCCTTTTGTCTTCAATTTTGCCGTCCTATTCTTTCCTCTATTCGTTGATCTGTTGTTCTGTGTCTGTTCTTTTGCCTCCATTTCCTGTTCTTATGCCTCCCTTTTAGTTTGTTCCTCCCATCAATTCGCCCTTCCTCTTGTCTTTCTTCCTGGTGACTTCTATCCCTTCCCCTTTTTTTCCTTCCGTTTCTTTTATAGATTAGGTTGAAAGGATTATGTCAGAGCCCCTAACGCTGCTTCCATTTATAAAATATTACGCTGTTCCCTAAGTAATTCTTAATCGATCCTGCGTTTTAAATGAAGAGAAATGGTTTTCGGATTGAGATTTCTTGAAAGTTACTTAGTTTGGCCAAAAAAATTAACTTCCTGCTCACAACTGCAAAGAAAATTAACAAGTACAAAAGGAATCACTACACAGGGACTAAAACAAGCTATAATCTTTCGCCCATTCTCTTTGATACACAGGATGAACAGTAAGTAATGTCATTAATTTCAGGGGATTGTTATATGAGATATTTCAAACAACAATAGTTCAATACAATCTTTCTCGTTTTTGCTTACTTGTCGATATAAGAATTATTTTATATGAAACAGTTCATAGTGTGTTTTGTGAAAACCATTGATTTAATTCCCAAAATGCTTAGTCAATTTAAGAAGCAGGTGTATTATGTTAATAAATGATTAAAAGAATTTTATTTTTGTCCATAATGTGAAGACAATTGATCGTTCTGCAAAGGAATTTTACATTGTTAGATTTGTTCAGATAAAATTTCTGCACATTTAATAATGGACAAAATTAAAATTCTTAATCATTTATTAGCATAAACACTGCTCTCTTAATTTGACTGAGTATATTAGGAATTAAATCAATGCCTTCCTCAAAGACTTCCTGTTTCCTGCAAACGATTGTGAATTCCCATGAACATGGTGTGAGCTAGCTGGTTTTGTGAAACAATATTTTGACTAATAAAGCCTTGCAACTTTCCATCCATTTCTACTAGCTCTTCCAGAAAAGAATTTTATTGCATATCATCAAGTTCTCGTAATATGAATTTGTACGTAATAACAAGAAACTAGAGATATTGAAGTTATCATTCTGTACCCGACCTTAAACCTACTGTCGGTGACTCAGGAGAAGACGAGAGCGGACTGAGGGGGAAGGGATGTGAACAGATAACGTACGACAACACGTCAATATTTGTAATGTAGTAAGCGGAAACATTAGGTCTTCTCCTGTTCAACTTAGCTTTAATTTCCGTACGCATTGTTACTCATGTTTCCTGCACGAGTAATAACCTGGCTACTGGGATGCTTATCTGAGCGATGTTTATAATAATCAACAGCGATAGTCAAGAAGGTCACATTCTTGCCCCTCGTCTTCTCCTGAGTAACGGACAGTAAGCCTAACGTCATAAGAAAAGATAGGTACGGTACATTTAAAATGAGACGAGATTCAATTGCATTGACCGTTAGTTCCATGCTAGCTTGCTGTCGTAATATACGCTGTAAGCAATGTTCTGTACAGTATTTGTATCTTGTTTACAAACGTAATGGCAACATCTAAGCTTAGACTTAAGAAGAACAGAAATGATTTATTAGAGTCCCTTAATCTTTAAATTGATTTAAAAGAAATAGATAGGGTTTGCTTCTGAGAAAATCACACAAAAAGCTCTCATAACGAAGTGGTAGTGGGGTGGTCATGTAGCAAGGCAGCAACAAGGCAGATGGGCGCGCGAAACCACCATGTTGAACCTCTACATAGGAAGGAGAACACAAGGCAGGCCAAGAAGAAGATGGGCAGATACATTCAAGCAGCAGCTGGGAGGGAACTGGTCACCTATCGCCCCAACAGGAACGAGTGGAGACAGATAGTGAACAAACTCATATAGATCTAATATTTGACAAACTTTAGTGATCTTACATAGTGAATGTGAATGTGAATATTGTTCACGTGAAATGGCTCATCATGTGAACTACACCAACCGAGCTTCCCCTCCTGTAGGAGGCCCTAGCCCCTCATGGGACACAGTGGCTTCATTCATTCATTCATTCATTCATTCATTCATTCATTCATTCATTCATTCATTCATTCATTCATTCATTCATTCATTCATTCATTCATTCATTCATTCATTCATTCAGATAGAGTTTACCTCTTGTTACAGAAAGCAACCATACTATACGTATATCAAAGCTTGCAGTGAACAAATTAACCTTTTTTTGGGCGAGGGTTTCTGTATGAAAATTGTTCATAGTTAGAGCCTATTAGTTCTAGGATTCGTATAAGTTTTGACACAGTTTTTATCTGGATGTGTATGCGATCATATTCTGTGTTCTAAAAAAAGGGATGCAAGAAATAAACAATAAAGGGATACCAATGCACAGTTAATATACATTACAAACTATTGTCTTCGCTGATGAACAAGTTGCACTGACAAATTCTGAAGACGATTTACAACATGTGGCACATATATGTAACAGCATTAAATCATAGTTTTCTGCCTAAGGACAGGTCTTTCACTTCAAACCCAGCAACCATTCTTCAATCTTTCCTCTTTTCTACCTTCCTCTTTGTCTCCGCATACATTCCGTGTATCTTAATGTTGTCTATCACCTGGCATCTTCTTATGCCCCGAACTTTTCTCCCGTTCACCATTCCTTCCAGTGTATCCTTCGGTAAGCAGTTTCTTCTCAGCCAGTGGTCCAGCCAGTTCCTTTTATTCGCTCCTGTTATCATCCCTCTCATTTTCTGAAAGTAGTTCTTCACGAAATCGACTAAGTAGATTTTTGAACAGGGTGTGTGAACAAAGGCATCCTTGTCATACTCCTCTCCTGACATTTCTTACCTCTGGCATTTCTTCTCCTATCCTAACTCTGACCCGTTGTTTCATGTGAATGTTCCTGAACAGCCTTCTCTCTTACCAATCCACACCTATTTTCTTTAGATTCCCCATTCCAATCCATTCTGTCAAACGCCTTATCCAGGTCCACTACTAGTATATACACTTCTCTATTCTTCTCAAGGTATCTTTCGACGATTGTTCACATGAGTCCAATTGCATCACTCGTACATTTTTCCCTTCCTGAAACAAAACTGCTATTCTTTCAACTTTACTCTTCTTTCATCGTAGAATACGAGTACAAATGTCGATTCAATATTCTCAGGAGAATCTTTGCCAAGTGCGATATCAGACAGCTAGTCCCGAACTCATTACATTTCTTGGCAGTATTTTTCTTCGGTATTGGCAGCAACACTATCTCTGTGAAATTTTAAAAAAATTGGACTTTCTCATGTATTCCGTTTCATAATGATATAATTTCCTTCTTGTCTTCACCGAAGCATTTCACTAATTCAATAGAGATTCCATCAACTCCTGTTGGTTTAGCATCACAATTAGTAGGCATGTTCTTTTACTTAATTATCATTTTCTAAAATTTAACTGAAAAAACTAGAAAATGTGCTGGTTAGCATATTGATTGCATTGAATTTCTACCGTCAAAATTTCTGTAAAAGATGTTCCATTCAAAACGCTACATAAAGCTAAATTCTGACTAAAACTGTTATAAAAGCCTTAGGGCTTTGTCCATGCAAAAATTTAAGTGTTCATTAAATCTTGGTTTAAGTAAGACGTTTAAGGACAGGTTATCGCACTAAGTAAGACTTACATTTAAGGACCCGATTTTGGCCATTTAGTTAGTATAAGTATATGAAAAATGGCGGCGAAACTGGCAATGAATTACGTCTTTGATAGCGAAGAAGTGAATAATTTATTACAAAATAGACAAAAATGTGTTAGATAGTGAAATTACTTCTTTACTGAACATAACGAAAAAGAGTTTAGTCTCCGTTTTCGCTTAGATAAATCTTCAGGTCTTGAAATCTTGGAGACTGAGATAGAAATATGAGTACATTTTCTATGTTTTGGTATACATTTTAACATTCAATTATATTTATTAATTATCATTTATATGAAATTTTGAAGT
Organism: Periplaneta americana; assembly: GCF_040183065.1. NCBI lineage: Eukaryota > Metazoa > Arthropoda > Insecta > Blattodea > Blattidae > Periplaneta > Periplaneta americana. Next base: position 78,641,072 of record NC_091120.1, read on the forward strand.
TACATAACATCAATTACAGTGTGCAAAATTAATTACCATGCATAATCGCTATAGAATTTAAAGTTTTCGATACGATCAATAACCTAAACTTTATATCGAAAATCACATCTCACTGAAAACTAAATTCTGCTCTGTATTCGGGATCGAAAGGCTTTGTCAAAACTATATCCAAGGACACAATAATTCTCAAAAAATGAAATTCATGACACTCTATGAAAGTTATTCACTAAAATATCTATTGGTTGTAAAGTACAATAATAAGTAAATTTCGATTTCTTTTCTACAAATCACCCTCTTTCTCCTATTAGTTTTCTTGTTTTCTATAATTTTATCACTAATTTAAGAAGTAAATTTTAGTCCCCCTGAAAACAATTTGGTCCTCTTTCCTTGTCCCACTTTTTGTACTCCTATTTAATCAATAAAAATTTCTCTTTCGTTTTCCTGATCGTAATTTTTTCAAGGTCTCCTGAAATTGATACCGGATTTGCATGTTCATCTATGATATAAAAACGTGAAACTGGCTTCATTCTTCCTCAAACTATTTTCTATTAGATAAACTGCAATAATAAGACGTCATTAGCTAAACGGTTCTAAATTTGACACGGTAAAACACGGAACGGTTGAAAAGAGGACTACTAACTTTAATGCAGAATTAGCTGAGTGAGACTTAACTCAGTTTTAGTGAAATCGGCCCTAAATTTATTTTTGAAGTGCTGAATTCTTAATTTTAAGTTACTAAAATCTACCATTTAAATCAAAATTCATATGGTGCAAGTTCCAATATTATATCAAATACAGTTTTGTAGGCCTAAATTCCCTTTCGTGTTTTTTTAATAAAATAATCCACATGTAGATTCCATTTTAAACCATTGTATAATAAAAAATCAAGATACTCGGTATTCAATGTTATCTGAATTGCTGTACTGAGAAGTTGAAGTTCCTTAGATCTTTAATTTTTTTCGGAAATGGAACATTCGCCATTGTGATCGGGTTCAAAACCAATTTGTTCCTGAACAATATTTCCACTTTCTCTAGTGTTCCCTGCAATATCAGAAACGATCCCTGACATTTTCCCATTAACTTGTATAGTACTTAAGGGTAGATGGTGCGACATCATAGTTATAAATGCTCACGCCCCTACAGAAGAGAAAGACGACTATATAAAGGATAGCTTCTATGAGGAATTGGAACATACTTTTGATCAGTTCCCTAGATATCATATGAAAATTTTATTGGGGGATTTCAACGCTAAAGTAGGACGGGAGGATATTTTTAGACCAACTATTGGAAAAGAGAGCCTACACGCAATTAGTAGTGACAATGGAGTTAGATTAGTCAACTTTGCCACATCGAAAAATTTAATTGTCAAAAGTACAACATTCCCCCATAAGGATATACATAAATATACTTGGACTTCTCCAGATGGATTGACACACAACCAAATAGATCACGTCTTGATAGATAAACGGAGACATACTAGTATAGTAGATATTCGAACTTTCAGAGGTGCAGACTGTAATTCTGACCATTATTTGGTGATTGGAGAATTAAGAGAAAGATTATCAGTAGCCAAGCGAGTAGAGCAACAAGTTAATATTACTAAATTCAATATTTTGAAATTAAAGGACGAGGAAGCTAAGCAAAATTATCAGGTCGAAATTTCGAATAGGTTTGCCACTTTAGAAAGTTCCGACGAAGTTGAGAAAGAATTAGATGTTAATAGCGTGTGGGAAAATATCAGAGATAGTATCAAAATTGCAGCTGAGCAGAGCATAGGTTATTATGAAACTAAGAAAAAGAAACCGTGGTTTGATGAAGATTGTTGCATGGTAGTAGAAAGAAGGAAACAGGCAAAATTGAAATTCTTACAGGATCCAGTTGAGGAGAATAGAGATAATTATTTCAATGAAAGACGGGAAGCAAGTCGTACACTTAGGAATAAAAAGAGAGGTTACTTGAAGGAAAAACTGAATGAGGTAGAAACAAATAGTAAGAATAAAAACATTCGAGATTTATATAAGGGTATAAAGGAATTTAAGAACGGATATCAGTCAAGGGTAAACGTGATCAAGGATGAGAATGGTGACTTGCTTGCAGACTCTTCATCAATCCTAAACAGATGGAAAAACTATTTTGCGCAACTACTAAATGTACATAGGCCAAATAGAAATGATCGGGACGATATTGAAATACAAACTGCTGAGCCATTTATACCCGAACCCACGATTTCAGAAGTCGAAATTGCGATAGAAAATCTGAAAAAGTACAAGTCTCCAGGTATCGATCAAATTCCAGCAGAATTAATACAAGAGGGTGGAAGTGCATTATATAGCGAAATTTATAAACTTGTACTTGCTATTTGGGAAAAGGAAATTGTACCAGAACAATGGAAGGAGTCCATAATTGTACCTATTTTTAAAAAGGGGGACAAAACGAACTGTGGTAACTTTCGAGGAATATCACTTTTGTTGACGTCGTACAAAATTTTGTCCAATATTCTTTTGAGGAGATTAACTCCGTACGTAGATGAAATTATTGGGGATCATCAGTGCGGTTTTCGGCGTAATAGATCGACTATTGATCAGATTTTTTGTATTCGGCAGATAATGGAGAAAAAATGGGAGTATAAGGGTACAGTACTTCAGTTATTCATAGATTTCAAAAAGGCATATGACTCGGTTAAGAGGGAAGTATTATATGATATTCTTATTGAATTTGGTATTCCCAAGAAACTAGTTCGATTAATTAAAATGTGTCTCAGTGAAACATACAGCAGAGTCCGTATAGGTCAGTTTCTATCTGATCCTTTTCCAATTCACTGCGGGCTAAAGCAGGGAGATGCACTATCACCTTTACTTTTTAACTTCGCTTTAGAATATGCCATTAGGAAAGTTCAGGATAACAGGCAGGGTTTGGAATTGAACGGGCTACATCAGCTTCTTGTCTATGCAGATGACGTGAATATGTTAGGAGAAAATCCACAAACGGTTAGGGAAAACACGGAAATTTTACTTGAAGCAAGTAAAGCGATCGGTTTGGAAGTAAATCCCGAAAAGACAAAGTATATGATTATGTCTCGTGACGGGAATATTGTACGAAATGGAAATATAAATATTGGAGATTTATCCTTCGAAGAGGTGGAAAAATTCAAATATCTTGGAGCAACAGTAACAAATGTAAATGACACTCGGGAGGAAATTAAACGCAGAATAAATATGGGAAATGCCTGTTATTATTCGGTTGAGAAGCTCTTATCATCCAGTCTGCTGTCCAAAAATCTGAAAGTTAGAATTTATAAAACAGTTATATTACCGGTTGTTCTATATGGCTGTGAAACTTGGACTCTCACTCTGAGAGAGGAACATAGGTTAAGGGTGTTTGAGAATAAGGTGCTTAGGAAAATATTTGGGGCTAAGCGGGATGAAGTTACAGGAGAATGGAGAAAGTTACACAACACAGAACTGCACGCATTGTATTCTTCACCTGACATAATTAGGAACTTGAAATCCAGACGTTTGAGATGGGCAGGGCATGTAGCACGTATGGGCGAATCCAGAAATGCATATAGAGTGTTAGTTGGGAGACCGGAGGGAAAAAGACCTTTAGGGAGGCCGAGACGTAGATGGGAGGATAATATTAAAATGGATTTGAGGGAGGTGGGGTATGATGATAGAGACTGGATTAATCTTGCACAGGATAGGGACCGCTGGCGGGCTTATGTGAGGGCGGCAATGAACCTTCGGGTTCCTTAAAAGCCATTTGTAAGTAAGTAAGTAAGTAAGCTAAAATCTAAACCATCAGTCTAGCCTATAACAATTTTGCTCTCATTTCTTTTCCTGTCCTTTCCTCCTATCGTACTGTTATTCTTTTTCTTATTCTTCCCATTGCAGACCTCATATCGCCCTTCCTGTCATTCATTCTGACCACCTTATGTTCTTTATCCTGCATTTCTTCTCCTTTTTCCTGTATCCGTTAACCTGCGTTTTCCTAATCTCTCTTCCGTTTTTTTCCTGCAGGTGTCCTGTCTGAATTTTGTTCCTCATCCCAATTTTTCGTCTTTTTGTATTCAGTTCGTATTTCTATTTGCCCTTTTGTTCCCATTCCTGTCAATTTTTTCTCTTTTCTTGTGTTGACTTTTGTCTCTCTCTCTGTCTCTCTCTCTCTCTCTCTCTCTCTCTACACCCCCTCCTCTACTTATGTATCCCTATATTCTTGTTTTGTCTTCCTTCTGGTCGTTGGTTTCTGTCACTAAAACAGAGACAAGCTTTAGAATTCAAAGTGTAAGTCTGGCGGAAATAATCAAATATAAACGCTTTTGTAGATTGGGAAACTGAAGGCGACGACATCACTGTAAATCGGGTAAATAGATTAGATTTATATCTACGTACTTTTATTCTTTTAGTTGTTTTTTTTCTTCTGTTCTGTGTAAGTTTCTGTGTTTTAATGTGCACAAGTATTGAATTTGTTCGGAAGTTTTCTAAAGTAATTGAAAATATTTTCATTTATATAACAGTATTTTAAGTTAAGAAGATTAAAAAAAATCATATTAATGTAATCGAATCTTACTCTAAAAATAAATGTTTTTCTTTAAAGATTATGACTCGCAGAGCATCACTATATCTTCTTGTATATTTTTGTGTTTTACAACCCACTAGTCTTAAGTGCTTTCAAGGGAAGTGTGTATCAAAGCAGACGCCTCGTCATTTCCGTGGTTCCTCTTCGTAACATTTTATAGCTTTCAGTATCAATCATCATACAGCTTTATTTCTCGCTTTATCGCAGTTCAGATTTTACTGAATCAGAGACGAGAGCAAGGAGACTTCAATAAACTGAATGAGCGGATCTGGCGTGTAAAGTACAAGGTATTCCAAAAATTCAGTTATATCATACAGAGGAAACGAAACAAAAGTATTGTATAGTAATGTCACAAGAAGTAAGAGATTTATCTTGCAAATCTCAGACCTCGGGTGACATTTATTAGGACTATTTCGTGAATAAATTAAAAATATAAATAATACAACCCTAAAATTCACTCACAAAATGTTAATAATTGTATATTTTATGAACACTTACATATTCAGACATTATGAAGTAGAAATAGATTAAAATCGATTACTACAATAAAGAATGTGGATGTTATTCAGTAATATCAATTGAGAAAAGCGAAATACAGGTTCAACAATGTTAATTACACGTACTGCTCTGTCAACCTGGTTGGCGTAGTTGGTATAGCGCTGGCCTTCATGCCCGAAGTTGCGGGTTCGATCCCGGGCCAGGTCGATGGCATTTAAATGTGCTTAAATACGACAGGCTCATGTCAGTAGGTTTACTGGCATGTAAAAATTCCTGCGGGACACAATTCCGGCACACCGGCGACGCTGATATAACCTCAGCAGTTGCGAATGTCATTATATAAAACATAACATTTTTTGTACTGCTATTTTCTTTCTTTATTATAACAGAAATACATTTTGATTATCTCCTGATATTATAATTTAATTTAAACATTTTACAATATAATTACAAATAACCTGATCAATATATTATTTAAATGAACAATTGAGGGGTTTGCCGGAAAAAGGGTGTATACGTCAATATGGCGAATTGAGATACATGCAATCTAAGATTTTAAAACGCACCTGAATAAAATGTTATAAACGCACGCAGCCCTGTCCTGCAGGTATGTACAGTACAATCAAAACAAAATTTCGCTACTATAATTAATAATTATTCACTACATTTTAAACAGTTTTCCAGAAGAAGAGCGTACAGGTCTATCCGCCTTTCTTCCGGCAAAGCCCTCAATTGTTGAAAACGCAGTTATCAAATCTGAATGAAGGAGTGTCATTTCCTTTAGATAGCCTACAATGGACATGGAATTAGAAGATGAAGATGTTATGTGGAAATAGGATTTCGCATTTTATTTAGTACTTCATCGTTATATTAATGGATTTATAATCATCGATTTACGAGGAGAAAACAGTTGGCGACACTGTCTAAACAAAAGAACGACGATAAATTGATTGTGATAAATCGGGTTGTAAAAATTATCGCGATGTATGACTGTAATTGGTTGGAATTCAAAATTTAATTACACTTCATCGGTCGAAAATGGAATGACGTTATATAAATCAAATAGTCAAGGTAAAATATTTTGTCTTGAACTAGTAAATACACGTGTTATGTCTTAATATATTTATTATGGAAAACTAACATGCTGTAATCGCCTATCTATTAGTAATGCAGCAAATACAGACATGTTGGATATAAAACAACATCAGTAATGAGATTGAAGGAAATACGAGTACAATTATTCCTGTAATATTTATTTTGTCAATAACTATATAAATGATAAACAATCAGTTTTCAACACCGAATTCGTAGGTATTAAATTGAAGTCGGTTAAACTTTCACTTGTTCTTTAATGCAAGTTTGAAATATATGTACAGAGTGATTTATAAAGCATGAAGAATGTTGTCGTCAGCAACTGAATCATACTCTAAATGAAGTTGAAACATTTTACCAACCACTCTCTTAGCCAGCAACACACATTCCCTTTCCTACCTTGTTGAGAATATCCACTCGTCCTCACACTATGCCGTCAGGGTCTCTCGAGCAATATTTTCTTAAAATCATCTCACAACCAACTGGCTAGCATCCTAAAACTAGTGGGTTTCCTAAGACGATAAGAAAAATGTCGTGATAATATCTTAAAAATGGGCGACGGGCCTGCGTGTTCCCATACTAAAATTTTAGCATTTTTTAAATTTGAGCCTTAAAGCGTCAGAGCATTGGTTTTCTCTTGTTGTCGTGGGTACTAGAGTAAGCTTCCTTTAGTGTTATTCGCCCAATCCGAAAGCTTGGATCTTTTGTCTAGCGAGGACAACGACAGCGACGGCCCTCCTATGATCACTTGCTCTGCCCAGCCATTTAATATCTTTGGCTGCGAATGTACAGTCATGCTTGTGACATTACGCCCTATCGTGTTATTGTTATTAGTTTACGTCTATTTTCGGCTTTTTCCCTTCAAAATTCTCTTCCGTTTCTTCAAATGAAACGGCGATTATTCTAGTGACAATTGTCCAACAGGCTTCAGTCTCACATATATCATTCTCTGATTCCCAAATTCCCGTGTAAGGATCGGCGATCGCGTAACTTTCAATGTTGCATTCATTTAATCTATTAGATATAAGCTAAGAATCGCAAAGCTAGTACTGCAGTAAATACTAGAATTTGAATAATAAATTCCGGTTAAGAAAATATGTACAATTGAAAACTGGTAACTTAATATTTTAGCAATTAAATCCAATTTATTTTTATAAATAATTTAATGTATTATTTCAGAAGTATTTTTCGTCTCATTTTCGGGGAATTTTTCTATACAAGTTCATCTTCTGTTTAAGGAAGTTTTAGTTTGTTTCTTGTTTTTATTTTGTCCACTTCGCAAGTTCCATTCTTCTCCATATTCATATTTCAAATGTTTCATTCGCTTCTCTTCACTTCGTATATACTGTATATGTATATGTATATAGTCTATATAGGGTGTTTCAGGGCTAGTGTTACAAACTTTCAGGGATGATGGGGAAGGCCACATTTATCAATTTGAGATAAGGGACCCTGGTCCGGAAATGACTGAGTCGAAAGTTATAAGCAAAAATAGTTGTGTGGAAATGGAATTGTAATTTGGCACCACTCCCTCCTTCCCTTAACCTTTGGAACAGTCGTGGAAAGATGGTATGGGTCGGATGTCTCCTACGTGGGTACTTGTCCCGATACAATCTGTGGGCTTGTCTACTGTTCCCATTGGGTCATCCATATTCGAAAATCAGGTCTGCTTATTCCGCTCTCGTGTATTCCATTTCACTAGGACTGATCGACTGGAAACTGCAACTTGTACACGTACACTGCTGTCTACAGACGTGCATATCAGGACCGACCATGTCCGTTATACATTACGCCATCTGCATTGCTTTAGTGTAGTTTCCTGTCCCCACCCCTCAGACAGCGCACTGAATGGAATACTGTAAGTAGACAGCGTAAACAAAGTCAGATGAATACAGTATGTGTAAGATGTACAGATGAATACACATAAATAAGGAGTATAGAGGAATAAAATTATTCCATTTCAACACAATTATTTTTGCTTATTACTTTCGACTCTGTCATTTCCGGACCAGGGTTCCTTATCTTAAATTGATACATGTGCACTTCCCCATCATCCCTGAAAGTTAGTAACACCAGCACGGAAACACCCTGTATGTTTAAAAAATACGGGGCATAATTTCAGGTATGTATTTCCCACATGTAGACAATCAAAATAGTTCATTACAACATGTGTCCGGAAATGCTTTATTTCCGAGTTATGGCCTTCACAACATTGAAATTCACCGGAACGTTTTTCTTTCCGCAGTTCGTTGCCATCAAAGGAGACATTAAGTGGGCAATCTGACAGTTCATTCCGAGGCGAAGGTTACATTCAGTGTTGTGTAGGCGTTACTGTGCGACATGTATTCAAATCAAGAGCTGGCAGAGATACACTTCATGTACGGTGAGGCGGACGGCAATGCTGCGCTGGCTCGTCGTTTGTACCAGGAGAGGTACCTACCCACAGCGACAATGTCCAGATCGGAAGACATTTGTACGTCTCCATTACCGTCTGTGCGAGTATGGAAAATTTAACTCTCCTGGTTTGGGAAGGGGACGACCAACATCTACAACTCCAGAACTACAGGAGGAGATTCTGGAGGCTGTGAACATGACTCCTCCTATCAGCACACGAAGGGTAGCGTTGCAAGTCAATGTTCCTCATGCGACTGTCTGGAGACTGTTGAAAGAGTATCAATTGTATCCTTATCATTTGCAACGTGTACAGGCCCTGTCACTAGCAGATTACCCTGCACGAGTTAGGTTCTGTCAGTGGTTCTTGCAGCAGTGTGGTGTAAATCCGAACTTTCCTGCCTTAGTATTATTTACAGATGAAGCACAGTTCACACGAGATGCCATAACAAATTTCCACAATCAGCATGTTTGGGCGTATGAAAACCCACGTGCAACTGTTCCATCTCATCACCAGGTGCGGTTCTCCCTCAACATGTGGGCCGGTATCATTGGTGATCGATTAGTTGGACCCCATGTACTTGTAAACAGACTTACGGGGCAGGCGTACACAAACTTCCTGGAAAACGCCATACCTCATGTTTTAGAAGACACTCCACTAATCAATCGTCAACACATTCACTTCTTGCATGATGGCGCTCCTGCACACGTCAGTCGTAAGGCTCGCCGGTACTTGGATCGAAGGTTTCCTGATCGATGGATAGGTAGAGGTGGCCCAATTGCTTGGCCTCCACGCTCACCTGATCTGAACCCTCTCGATTTCTACTTGTGGGGCCATTTAAAATCACTGGTTTATTCGTCTCCGGTGCCTGATTTGGAATCCCTTCGGAATCGAATTGTGGCATGTTCTGAGGACATACGCAATTGGGATCGTGTTCGCAGGTCAATGAGACATCGATGTGAGGTCTGTATTCAAGCAGGAGGTGGACATTTTGAACATCTTCTGTAATGACAACGGCCTGCGGAAAGAAAAATGTTCCGGTGAATTTCAATGTTGTGAAGGCCATAACTCGGAAATGAAGCATTTCCGGACACATGTTGTAATGGACTATTTTGATTGTCTACATGTGGCAAATACATACCTGAAATTATGCCCCGTATTTTTTAAACATCCTGTATAATTGATGAGCTTAACGAAGTCAAGAATAAGGGCTGAGCTGTTCGATGATAGTAAGCGCGCTATGCTTAGATTTGCTTCTTCAAATAACATTTTACGAGACGTAAAGGCTAGTAAGAGACGGAAATTGAAGAAGCGATTCTGGCGATATTACATCTTAGAATGTTTATTTTCGCATAACAGTACTATTATTATAGAGGCAATGATGTTATACTTCAGCAGTTTGAAGAGTTTTATACGTGGACGCAGTTATTTTCAAGTCATTTAGTTGATATTGAAAATTACAAGTAACTTTTCGTTCGTTATTCAAAATCGGATGTATATGTATATGTATATATATATATATATATAAGAGCTTCTGTTGTAAACGCTGGGTACCTGGTTCTAATGAAGTGCATAGGTAGCAATAGAACATGGGGGTATGAGATAGTTACTCTGCCTGCTATGATAAAATTCATTTCAATTAAATTCCCCAATGAAAAAAAAAAACTTTATTGCCTTCATTAAAAATGTAAAGAAAAGTGTACAGAATTATTATTGTAAGTCGATTTTATTTGAAGTTAATTTTGTTCACCCTTGTCCTTTAGTCACTGCTATCTGTACAGCACTATAGCCTACACTGCAGCTAGATAGCACGCGAAGTAATTAAAGATCGTTCACGCGTTGTTTCTTATGCGTCCCTGGGGTAAGACATGAGGGTTAATTTAATGTTGGCCATTGCGAGCCGCAGCATGCATTATTATTTTTGCTATATACTCATTACTATCTAGTATTCACCATTAGATTTCAGTTTCCCGAGTTCAAATCCTTCCCATGTGATGCATTTTTAAATAGCCATTGAAGTTCTTAAGATAGCTTTCTTGAGACAAGCAAACCTCTAGGACTCGTTCTGTATATTTACAGCACATGAAGAGATCTCAGGAAAAGATTCACCTTTCACCCGTCTGACTGGGTATTTGTCGCTTGCCATATGTTGTCCTGCGTTGTCTCAGCGGTGGTCCTGTTTCTTGTTGACTTCACTTCATGACCAGTGTGGCCCGCAATGTGTGCCTGTCACGTGTAGATCAGAAATAAAAAAAATATATCCTCCCTCACATCGGTTTTAATTGTAAGTTTCACTAAATCTGATGAAACCTAACCAGTCAAATAAAATATAGAAGACCCTGTCTGTCATTCAGCGGTCCATAAAAATTTGTCGATGATTTCACACTTACGTTGAATTTTGGCGATGAATATACCATGTCGTTAAAAGTGTCGTTAAATAAAACATGATTGTACGCATTAATAGGAATTTCATGAATATGAAATGGAATAACAATGTAACAGAATATAGATTTTTTTAAAATAATTTATTGATCGATTAGCGTATTTAGCGCTATACAGATCATTTCTAAATAAAATATAAATACAATAAATGACACTGAATTGAGGGCAGCCTAGATTGGGCTCCTCAATGTACAAAAATAATTGTTAATAAATAATTAATTATAGACATAGGTTGGTGTGATGATAAATTTTGATTATAATATGAGGTACATTGGAAATCGACTCTTGATTGTGGTGGGAAATGTGGACTTCCTTCCGAGAGACTAGTGGATGGAGCCTGGAACATTTTCTAGGTTGTTATAGAATTTCTTAGCTTGTGAATGAATAAAGCATGTGAAATATGTGAAAATAAGAAAAAAATCTTCTATCATCCTGATGGGAATAATCAAATAAAGTGTGTAATAGTCCTCGATTCAGTCTTTCCAAAGTCAATGGATGGCTCGAGATGCTTTCTCTATTTCTTCTCTATTCTTTCTCAGTATGAGAAGCGTCCCCAAAAGTACGAGTATATCTCCATCTACAGGGTGTAAAGAGTATAAGTGTCATTATTTTAACTATGATTCTTCATGTCAAAGGAAGAAAAAATGTCCTCACATTTTTTCTTCTAATTGCAATATTTAACTAATTATTAAAGTTTAGAATATTAGGCGTTTGGCAACGTTGCTGGATGGGGAGGAGGGAGTTTACAAGTACACAGTACAGCTCAAGCGGATACAGACATTCCGGTACAAAACAGATGCTCTGTTCTAATGCAGGGGCGGACCGTTGTTTATATAAAACGAACAGCAAATACAAACTTTCAATATCATTAATACAACTTTATGGTAAATTTCCATTTTATTTAACAATATTGGCAATATTGGTCCATTTTTTATTGTACGTCTAAAAAATAAACAATAATGGTACAAAATAACACGAACTTTTTTTTAAATGCAACATTTTAATCTCTCCCGCTTTCATAAAGCAGTACCATTTTTAAAGAAATTTCTGGTTGTGTGATTTTCGAAAGGCAGTAAGAGACGCTCAGTTTCTAATAATCGTTGAGAAACTCCTACAGAAGTTCGCCGATTAAGTAACCTTCTTTGCGGAAAACATTGACGGTACATCCTTCTTGCCTCACTTGAATTACGACGACTTTCTCCATAAATTAATAACATATGATAGGTCTATTCCTAAACTGTGAATGACATTATAAGTTGTTTATCGAATACCCGGTACCGAACTACCATCCGCTCGACAGTAGACCTATGGCCAGCGAGAACTCTGCTGACATGTACAGCAGTGGCAAAAAAACCGGACCGACTCTTGTATCTGATTTCAGAGTCACAGATTCAAATTTTGCTAGTCACAAAACACATCCATCTTGTACAATTAATTGTAACAATGAAATTTATTGCATTTGTTCGATTCTTACCATCTTTTGTTACCTTCAGTGTCTCAAACTTACAGACGAAAAAACTTTGAGAGTTTTATTTTCATCTGGTATCAATATTACATTTCTACCTCTATTCGGCAAAGATAACTGCGTATTTTTACATTAAATAGCAGTACATACCTCTGGCTTCACTATCCATATTGAAATTACTACATTTTGACACAGGATTCTTTTGTATCAGCTACAAAGTTCGGTCCGGTTTTTTTTACCACTACTGTACGTACGTCTGTGCAGAGTACTGCCTACTGAACATGTTGCCACGTCTCTCACGCCAGAATATTAACAAATTTAAGTATACAGTTTTATTTAATTTCACGAAAACGTAATAGAACACACAAATATGTATTTAAACTAATATTAACTCTTTGCTAGATATACCTACTGATGTAGGCTAATTGTGTTCGTAATTTTACTAACGATATAAGCAATTCACGCGAATAAAATAAGAGAAGAAATATATATATATTTTTTTTTCCGGGAAAACTATCAAGTTTTGACCCTATGTTGTATGGACATTTTTTGATCCTGTAGACCGTCCCCGACGACTGTAAAGAGAACGGCACTTATGCTCCTTACATCCTGTATGTCCATGTTCACTGGAAGACTGAAAAATTCTCTACAAAATGTAGTGTATTAAGCAGGGATTGAAACGCACATTCGTTACAGAAATGTAGTATATTAAGCAGGGGTTGCAACGCACGTTCGCAGCGCCACCAACAAGTCACAAAATGGCCCTTTGTGGCCTCGTCTGAAGGGACTCTAAACTCTCGGCGTGGTAAACGTTAGGTTAGAGGTCAAATAATGTTCCGTAGTTTCCCATTCCATAGTTTGTATTTTGCACATTTCTGCTCCGAGAGTTATCAAAGGGTCACAGTGCAAAATCGGGCAATAGCTTAGAGGCGTGACCAGCACTTGGAGCACACACAATGCCACGTGTGATAAGGACTCGTGTATCCTTTCATCTATCGGCTAAATGTGTATACACCGAAAGGCGATTTGCATTGCAAGTGATCATCACGCAATGCTACCCTACAGATTATTCAGACATGCACACCTAACTAATGTTTACATGCAAAGTGATTTTAGACACTTTGTGGCGTATACTCGACACTGAGGGTATCATTCATTTCCGTGCAACAGTGGTATTAATATTCCTGCATATGAGTTTTCAGCCATTGCAGATTATCAGACTTAACTTCAAATTATTCAATCAATCAGTCATTCATTCATTCATTCATTCATTCATAGTGTTCTGTCCAAGGGCAGGTCTTTCACTGCAAATTCAGCATTCTTCAGTCTTTCCTATGTTCTACCTTCCTCTTTGTCTCCGCATATGATCCATATACAGTATCTTAATGTCGTCTACCATCTGATATCTTCTTCTGCCACGAACTCTTCTCCTGTTCACCATTCCTTCCACTGCATCCTTCAGTAGATAGTTTCTTCTCAACCAGTGACCCAGCCAATTCCTTTTCCTCTTTCTGATCAGTTTCAGCATCATTCTTTCTTCATCAACTCTTTCAACACAGCTTCGTTTCTTACTCTGTCTGTCCATTTCACACACTCCATCCTTCTCCATATCCATATTTCAAACGCTTCTAGTCGCTTCTCTTCACTTCATCGTATTGTCCATGTTTCTCCCCCATACAATGCTACACTCCACACAAAGCACTTCACTAGTGTCTTCCTTAATACTTTCTCCAGAGGTCCGCAGAAGATGCTCCTTTTTCTATTAAAAGCTTCCTTGGCCATTGCTATTCTCCTTTTGAATTCCTGGCAGCAGCTCATGTTACTGCTTATAGTACACCCCAAGTTCAAATTATCATCATCATCATCATCATCATAATAAGCATTATCATCATCATCATCATCAGTCTTCAAGTATTACACCCCAGTGGATCTGTTGCAAAATACTGTACATAGTGTCGCAGACAGAATTCTGTACGTTGAACAAGAGAACGGCGGACATCTTCCTAATGTTTTGTAAACCCCGTTGTTTACCCAACACTGTGATGTTGTGTATATCAATTTTTGATGCCCGTGCATCCTACATAAATGGTTCAAACCTGCCCGCGCCTAGCAACATCAATTGTTCTTTCTCTCTCACGAAGCCGATTGTCTCGCTTTTCTCATTTTGTGCGGGAGGAGGCGAGTAAAGCGTGGCTTCAGCTCAGCTACGCACCCCGTGGCAGTGGAAATTCCCCAAGCTTGGACGTGACGTCAGATAGGCCCTATATAAGGGGACGAATTTTCGAAAGCCAGGCACCAATATGCCTGGGTTAAATCCCAAATCTCTCAGCAGTGCATATGAAGAGAAGGCATATTCATAGGGCTAACGCTTCGAAGCTGGGTACCTGGTTCTAATGAAGTGCACTGGTAGCAATTTAAAAAACATGAGGGCATGAGATAGTTACTCTGTCAGCCATAAGAAATTCACTTCAATTAAATTTCCCAATGTAAAAAAAAAAATCCAGGCAATCTTCGACGAGGAGACGCAGCCACGCTCTCCTCGTCCAGTGCTCCTCTTCTCGCTACGGCGCAGAAAGGTAGGCCTACTTTTGTTCGGACGTGTCTACACACAGCCGCGTCCCTATCTCCTGTAATTCATCTATCTATCTATCTATCTATCTATCTATCTATCTATCTATCTATCTATCTATCTATCTATCTATCTATCTATCTATCTATCTATCTGTCTATCCTTTCCTACACCAGCCGAATCTTCCTTATTTCTTACGTATTCTGATCTTATTTTATTCTCGTCTCGTTACAGGCCTCATTACCACCTCCAACCCACCCACTTCTCTCCTCTGATCATCTTTATCTCTCATCTTCCTGACCTCGACTCCCCGCACTTATCGCGGCTTGTTCGATTAAACACAACAATCTCCTCAGCCTCCCCCTCTAGAGTCGGCAAGTCGCGAGTTCGCTCTGTTTGATCCGTCGATGATAGAGGTCACACTTCCCCGCTCCTGAAGTCGGTAAGTCGCACAGTACGCTGTGTTGATCCTTCGAACTAGAGAACTAACCTTCTATCCGATTCCCTCTCTCTCGTTATCCTGCACCCCCACAACACACATGAGAGCAAGCCGATTTCCCCAGGCACTCCCGTTACCCCCACCTCTCTCTCACGTAAATCGTACTTTACTATTACCCATCATAACTCTTCCAACATCGAAGCCTCAGGACAAATTTATAAATTATCAATTTCTATCACAAATCCCCCGTTTCCCCTACCACAGAACTAGGCGGGAACCACAGTTATATACTTTTATTGTTATTTCTGTAATAAACAAATATTATTTTAAAAACAGTCTTTCCTTAAACTTCACCATAATTTCGTATCACTCCACCCACAAGCTACAGCCATCTTGTCACGTCACTCCCGTTTCCTCTCCACCTCGACTACACGTGGAGAGAAACGACAAAGGAGGCCGGCGAACGACAATGTTTTTGTTTTTTCCCTATCTCAAATATTATATTATTTAGGCTATAGCGGTTTAATGTTTGAACTGACTTTTGAAATACCCTATATTTTAAGTTCTTTTCATTGAAAGTTACAACTATCAAATCATCAGCAAACGCCAGATCTGTCAATCTTACTGGTTTTATAAGATAGATAGGTCTACCAATATTTATATATTAAACTTGGTAAATAAATAATAACTCTCTTAGGAGAAAATGGAAAAAAGTCAGAGAGCGAGGATAATAGGTGAGTTGAACTGTTACAAACATCTGACCTACTCTTTTGTCAGTCTTGTGAGGAGTTTGACTCAACACCAGACATTTACTAGTGAAAGAAGTTAATGGCTTGTCACAAAAACACCCTTAGAACAACACAGAGCAAACGATACACATTCAGTACTTAACGAAACAAAATGTTAACCTCTCTTTGTCTCTCACGAATCCAACACGAGTTCTCTATAGAAAAAGTGAATACGCTAGCACTTCGGTAATTTTATACTTTCCCTATATTAATAAAATATCATTCACAGTTCTTACAAAATGATATTTCACCATATGAGAGTGACTATAAAGTATAAGGTTAACTATTTTTTTTAATTGTATTCCTCTCCGTTATCGCCTGATTCTACCTCATCAATTGCCTTTATACCGAAATCCCCGCCAAGTCAATTTGCATAGTCCATTTACGGCGAGTAATCTCGCAAGTGGGTAGCGGATAGAGTGCTAAGTCAGTCTGACGTTTCACAGCCTGTAATGGACGCACTTTCCCTTGCTGAGCAGGAGACCCGTTCAAAAACCATCTACTAAATCAGGAGGAATAGCAAAACCTGGACGAATTGGTTTATAGTTTACCACACCCTCCTAATTAACGTCCGTAATGCACCTACATTCGACCCCTGTGTAATTTGAAATGTTCTACATTCGGTACAAATAGAACCTGAGTGATTAGGTGCCATGAATTCATTTCGCAAATGATTCGATTACATTCCAGCTTTCGGTTTAAAGCATATTGATTACAGAATTCGTACTTTATTAGCAAGATAATGGAATACGTTTTAGATGTTTTCATCATGTTTTTGCCTATATCAATTCATTTAGGGTAAATGTAATGTAATGTAATATCTTTATTTTCCTTAAGCTCTATACAGGCAATAGACAATGCCAAATATACAAACTTACATACCAATAAAACAAACTACACATTTTTAATCTTCATATTTAAAAATTTAGTCAGTTGGAAAGAAGAATGCATCTATTACTAACCATATATAGAGTGTTAAAAAATAATGTTTACAACGTTTCAGGGATGATAGAGGAGGTAAAAACAAACCTCTGTTTTAAGTGACAAAACTTTAGCAGATGCGCCGTTTTGCCGCTAGATGGCCTGAAGGACAGATGACTTGACTTCCGTCACAACACACACTGGTTAGTTCTATTTGTGCCCGACCATCTTGTAGGGCCTTATGTCTTGCCTAACAGTCTCCGTGGTGATAGTTATTTTGTTTTTTTATTAGCGACATCCTAACATAACTTTTAGAAAATATCCATTGAACATCAGAGAACGAATATGGTTTCAGCATGAGGAGCTCCTCCACACATTGATCGTAGTGCCAGAAACCACCTAAATGTCACATTCCCCGATCGTTGGATTGCCAGAGGGTGGGCCGGTACCGTGGCCACCTCGATCACCGGACCTAACCCCACTGGAGATCTTTTTGTGGGGAGACGTGAAACTTTTGTGTATGAGACACCGAACGATACGGCAGAAGACTTAGTTGCTCGCGTTGTTGAAGCTGCACATGTTATTCGAGACAATCAGCGTATTCCGAATCTCCCGGTCCGGTGGCATCAATGACGTCACGTTGCAGCGAAATAAGGAACAAAACTGCTGGGAAGGATCGATGCTGTCATGGCGACTGTACAAGTTATTTTCTGTGCTACGCTAGCAAAATTTTGTGAAATTTTCGTACTCCCATCTCGTTCAAAGAAAAGATAGCATAAACAATTTATGTCTTGAACCAGTAGTAATAACTGGTCCTTTGACATGTTCGCTCATAAGCCATTAACATATTGTTTTTACGTTGTGCTCATTACAAACAATACAGCAGAACTAAAGCAGAACACACCGCCATGACACAACAGTGCACGATGTTATTCGTCTGCTAATTCCCGCCCTATACAAGAATCAATCAGATTCACTGATGGTGGCTGATGGAGACTGCCACCACCTCTGCAAGTTGATGGCACCGGTGCGACACCGGTGGAGCATCAATGACGTCATCGGTGGAATTCGGAACATCGTGATGCCATCGGATTGCTCACCGGTGAGATTCGGAATACGCTCAATGATGGCCTTTTTGAGCGTTGCAGATATCCATAGTACGAAGGTACCAGTTGTGTAATTCCTTCAATGGATAGCAGTTTGAACACCACCTCTAAAACGAGAATTGGTCTTGTTCTTTATGGATTATACTGACACTTATGTACACAATAAACGGCGCATCTGTCAAAGTTTTGTCACTTACAAGAGATATTTGTTTTTACCTCCTCTATTATCCCTGAAACGTTGTAAACGTTATTTTTAACACCTGTATACAATGTTTTAAAACATATAAAATTCAAGTTTTTAACATCACAAAAACATAATATACTATGGTACAAACTCATAATTAAACAGAGTGTAACTCATAATTAAACAGGGTGATTCAACTTATGTTGTAAAAGAATATGGTAAATAGAGGGTACTGAAACAAACATTTCTCATTAATCAATATGTGTCCTATCTCGCACCGGTTCTACGCTGCACTTGTTTTAGTGTTGTGATTGTTTGCCACATTGTGATTATGTGTTATTGTTATGCGCATTGATTCGTCATTGTCTGTTGTTTTAGGTACATTTATTGAAAGCTCAGTCATCACGAGTCAACGTTAAAAATGGAGCATTAGGGCCTGGAGAAGTTGTCGATGTGCATTTGGCTTTTGCATTAAAGCGCAGTGATACCCCAGTTCGCAAATTGTGTGTTGTTCACTGATGAAACAACTTTCACACTGGATGATATTCTTAAAACACACAACCAGCACATTTGGGAGTAGATACATGCATATTCCAGTGCAGTCAGATCTCATCTGATGCGATTTAGTGTAAATGTGTGGTGTGGCATCATTAACGACACGCTACTCGGTCCATATGTCATGCCAAATCTCTTAAGGGGAGAAAATTACAGGCACTTTTTGTAAAACATCCTGCCCATTTTATTGGGAGGGGTACTGCTTGCAGTACGCGCCAGGAGGTTCCAGCATGACGGAGCTCCTGCGCACTTCAGTCTTGCGGCATGGCAACAGCTGACGGCAACATTAATTTTGGTGACGGATTGGTTATCAGGGTCCCGTCCCACGGCCAGCAACATCACCAATCTTAATCCACTTGACTTATGGTGGGGATATCTGAAGATCTTAGTGTATGCCACACTTGTAGACCATGTCAATGATCTTCTTCCACGGATTGTCGACGCCTGTAACACCATACATACTACACCTGGCATATTTGAACAGGTGCGGCAGTCAATGCTTCTACAATGCTAGTATTGTTTACAAGAAATGGGGCGTTAATTCGAAGCTCTTCTGTAATGCATAAGTTGTCAAGCATCATTGTCTGTTGTTTTTCATTGAAAGTTTAGTCATAAAAGAGAAGCCACTGGCCTTTGAATGAATGATTGCCTACCAGCAACAACAATGAAATAAGTGTAGCGCCGTACCGGTGCGAGATAGGAAACCAAGTCCTTAATGGAAAATGTTTGTTCTAGTACCCTCTATTTACTGTATTCTTCTGTAACATAAGTTTTGAATCACCCTGTATATTAATGTTTTTCAAATCTGAAATCTCATCAACTGAATGTAAAGAATTTAAAACTAGCCAGTTGTGAATTCTTGATTTAAATGCAACAGTATTTAATAATTTTAAGTTATCATGCAGTTTATTGTATAATTTTTGGCCAAGGTTGGTTATAAGTGACTATTTTGAGTTTTACTCAACCAGAGATATGAAAGGTGAACTTTATTTATAAGCCTTGTTTTATAACTATGTTGGTCGCTTCTTATACTAAAATGATTTAGTATTGGTACTAAAATTGCAAAAAGGTCAGAAAAAAATCCAAAAAATGCTAGTACTTACTTACTTACTTACTCACTCACTTACTGGCTTTTAAGGAACCCGGAGGTTCATTGCCGCCCTCACATAAGCCTGCCATGAGCAAGATTAATCCAGTATCTATCATCATATCCCACCTCCCTCAAATCCATTTTAACATTATCTTCCCATCTACGTTTCGGCCTCCCCAAAGGTCTTTTCCCCTCCGACCTTCCAACTAACACCCTATATGCATTTCTGTATTCGCCCATACGTGGTTCATGCCCTGCCCATCTCAAACGTCTGAATTTAATGTTCCTAATTATGCCAGGTGAAGAATACAATGCGTGCAGTTCTGCGTTCTGTAAATTTCTCCATTCTCCTGTAACTTCATCCCTCTTAGCCCCAAATATTTTCCTAAGCACCTTATTCTCAAACACCCTTAACCTATGTTCCTCTCTCAAAGTGAGAATCCAAGTTTCACAACCATAAAGAACCATAAAAAAACAACCGGTAATATAACTGTTTTATAAATTCTAACTTTCAGCTTTTTTGACAGCAGACTGGATGATAAAAGCTTCTCAACCGTATAATAACAGGCATACAAGAAATGCTAGTATATTTAAAAATGTGAAAAAAAAAATCTCTTACAGATAAACACTGGTGTGGCAAGTTCGTTCCAAATTGGTCTTAAAAAGGGAGGGAAGAAGATTTTACCTACTTTCTTGGAACAGAGTTTGTTTGAAAAAGTCCATCCTAGTATAAAAGGGATGGTAAGTTGTTCAGGTTAGGCGAGAGCTTACAAATTAGTTTCCGCGTCAATGCATCCCCTTTACGCGAAATGAAACTGACCAACTAGTAATCAGTCTCTTTCACTGATAGAATTTGAGTCTTCTGTCAGCACTGGTTCTTTGTACATAAATTCCACCTAAAAAGGAATAATGACTAACATTTAAATTAATAAATGTCAATTTCATACAAATTCCTGAAAGTCCTAAATCTCTCTTTCTTAGCCCCTAGAAATCCTCTCCCTAGTTATTATGACTTTCTATGTAACTGAATAAATTCATTAAAGATTTTATTTGGAGATTTGCATGTTACTCAGAACAAACTTTATTAAACATTTTCCACGAGTAAAACAGGGACTAAAGACGTCGTAAAGTTTGCTAGATTTCATATTTAATTGAATGTGTGCATGAAGCAGTTTCTTCGCCAGCATTCAAATTTTATTTCTTTTGCTGTAAAGCTTAACCAATTGAGGAACTTTATCTTGTTTCACGTTTCGTGATTTATCTCTCACCTTTCCTGTGTTCTTATAAACCAAATGAACCTGCATTTTCCCTCATTTACATTCTTCTTGAATTATTCATATCTCCCTGTCTGTGCAGTTCAAGAAATAAACACATTGATCTCTTACATAATCATGCACTTATGAATATGCGATTGTGACAGAGAGATTTCAGTTACTCTTTTCCAGTCCTGTTAGCCTTTTCTTATTTTTATTTTACTATAAATGGAATTTGATGGTTCTTGTTTTCAATGTTAGGTTATCTTCGATATAGTGTAATATACTCCAAATCCTACCTTTTATCACAGATCTTTGGTAAAATATTTATCATATGCTTTGGCAAGGAACTCTGATGGTGTAATATCAGCCTTAGCGCGGCGTCGTTCGAAAAATATTCGGGCCAGCATTCCCGTTCTTAAACTACTTACATAATTTATAAATTTAATGGATTACTCATGTACTTCTCTTCCTTTATTCATCACTATGTCCTTCCATGTCCATTCATTTCACTTATCATTTCCTCTATATCGTACTTTAATCATCGGTCACTATTTATCATTGTAAACCTAACTTAATCTAATTTCCCTATTCCTAACATTTCATTTACAATTTTTAGCTCAGTCTCTGCTTTCCCTACACATACCATTCAATGCCGTTTCTATCTCTTCCTTTTTTACCCATATGACATAAATTATTTTTCGTATTCTCTATCCCACCTGATATTACATTTCTTCCTTGTTTACTTCTTAGTACTTACCGACATGTATCATGGCTAATTCCTAATCTTACTTGCTTCATATTATTCTGATGTATCGAAGTACGTATGATATTTCCGTGCAGGAATTCTGCATTATCATATGATGAAGGATGAGTGAGAGGAAAAAAATTCTCCCCGGCACCGGTGCTCGAACCCGGGTTTTCAGCTCTACATGCTGACGCCCTACCCACTAAGCCACACCGGATTCCAGTTCCGATGTCGGATTGAATCCCATCAGTTTAAGTTCCACCTCTTAGTTTCCCTTTAGTGACCAACCCTCAAGTACTGTGTCACAGATGTATGACAGTGGCACAATGTCCAACACACTATGTGCAGAGGTGCACTCATTACGAGCGACTAAGTGGCCGAGATCCGACGGATTGAGCGCCGTCTTAAATCACAAAGTGATTATTTACGCATATCCTTAGTTCACTTTACTTCTTACATCACTTCACTCTTTCATTTATTACTTTTACACTACATTCTTATATTTTACCTTATTTATAAGAATATGATCTTCTCACTCTTTCTCCCCCACTACATCCATCCTTTTTCTTTTCAATAACCTTAACCACTTGTTCACCACTTACACATCATTTTCTTAAATTGTAGAGTGTTTTTTTTATATTACACATTTTCTTCCACTCTCTCTTCGCTTCTCATTGACTGTGCTTCCCTTTCTAGTCGACCCATCTCTTCTTGTCACTTGATCTTTTTTGCCGGCTATCTCTTTGCTCTTCACCTGGTGTTCTATATTGATTTTGTTTAATTTGCTTGATCTCCAGAATTTATCACTGTCTCTTGCCCTCTCGTTGTTTTCATTTCCTCTCCTCCTGGTAGGAGCGTGTTCCGAATCTCAGCGCTGAGAAATCTGGTGACATCACGGTGTTCTGAATTTCAACGATGACGTCACTGATGACCCACCGGTGTCGCACCGTTTCCATGAGCTTGCAGAGGTGGTGGCCGTAACCATCAGCCGCCATCAGTAAATCTGATTGGTTCTTGTATAGGACAGGAATTATCAGACGAATAATATCGTGCACTGTTGTGTCATGGCGGTGTGTTCTGCTTTAGTTCTGCTGTATTGTTTATAATGAGCACAACGTAAAAACATATGTTAATTGCTTAAGAACGAACATGTCAACGGACCAGTTATTAGTACTGATTCAAGAAATAAATTGTTTATGCTCTCTTTCCTTTCAGCGAGATTACAGTATGGAAATTTAGCAAAATCTTGCTAGCATAGCACATATAACAACTTTTACAGTCGCCATGATAGCCATCAAACCTTCCAGCAGTTTTGTTCCTATTTCCCTAGATCATATATGTAACTGATAACTCCTCGCTACGTTAAAATAGGCAACACTTTGAAGAGAACAACCGCCAGGATCGCCACCCGTCCGCCGTAAACGAATACGAGATGGCAGCACAGTCGCTAATGCAATTCAAATGGGAATTACGACGTGACTCCTTATGTAATAACTAGATGGCAGCGTAATAAACCTGACAAAAGTTGTTAACCTGAAAGCCTATAAGCCCGAAATATATGATCTAGGCTATTTCGCTTCAGCGTGACGTCATTGATGTCCACCTATCGGACGAGATTCGGAATACGTTGTAGGCCTTTGGGATGACGTCATCAATGACTTCCTCCAAGTCTCGAAACCACTAATCTCCACTCTTTTGCTGCCATCACTCCCTCCGAATGGTGTCTGTTACGTTACGGGAGTACAGGTTTTGTGATGTGGTAATACTGTAGTGATGTGTTAGCTTTGAAGTCACATTTTTGAAATTGTTGCTGATAATGATAATGATGATTATGATGGTAGTGGTGATGATGATATGGTGGTGATATGGTGCAATTGTATTCATTTTATGACAGTGATGACTTGAAAATAAAGACTGTGATATGATGTTTATGATGTTAGTGTTGAGGATTAAATTTTTTAGTTGGTTATTTAACGACGCTGTATCAACTACTGGTTTATTTAGCATCGATGGTATTTTTGATAATGAGACGGTATTTTGTGAAATGGAGACGAGGTTTCGCCATAGATTACCTGATACTCGGCCTCCGGTTAGGAAAAATCTCGGAAAAAACCCAACCAGGTAATCATCCCAAGCGAGAATCGAACCCGCGTCCCAGCGCAACTCCGTGGTAGAGTTCATAATTATAAGGATTTGTAACAGTGTTAGCGCTAGGACGGTGATATTAAAAATGATTGCAACTGCACAGTGTATCATATCAAATATAGGAGTGCAAGGTGATATTAATTTTTCCATTTGCATGCATTGGTAGAACTGATAGAGCTATTTGCATATAGATAAAGTTTTCCGCACAAGATTTAGGTTGTGTAATGCATACATTATGTCGTGATCAAGAGAATTGTCTGAAATTAGAAATAAGTTTTGTTTGAAATTTCTTCTTTATCGATTGGAGAAAGTTTCTTTATCATGATTCATGAATATTGATAAATGTATTATTGTATCACGAAATTCTACCTTGACTTAATGGAGATAATTATTGAGGTCATCTTGAGTAAAGAGAAATGGGAAAGAGTCTGGTACTTCCGCTTCTAAGTAGTTGCAAAGTTAGTACCCATTTTGAGAAATGCATTACTGAATCCACTAACATGTGCAATACCAAGCATGGACGTCAGCCGATTGAGGCCAGTATCTTCGAAGGCCACCTGTATTGATGAATGGTGGATGAATAGAGTGTATAGTTCTGCTCTTATTCACGAGAGATAGTTGATTTCTGAGCCAGATGACCTGGACAATATGAGGGTGGGTATCCCGATAAGCCTGGTAACCAACACTGGATTGAATCAAGTCTACTATAAAGCCAGCGAGGAGATACAATAGAGAAGTATAATCTACGTACTATTAGATAACTTTGTGTCGTCTAGTCTTCATTCACTAATAAACACAAATATATTCTTTAATATTGGCTTTTATCCTTTATACGTAGGAGAGGTTCATAGGCTAGTACCGCAATACGAGGCTGATGTACCTTATCACTTTATTTGGGAATGGTTGAATCTGAATGGCCGCTTTCTTGTAAATATTTTAACTCAGCTAGCTATGTAGTACCATCTGTCGATTTAGCCATGTAGGGTCAAATTCCGTTACTGTGCCCTTTTCCCCCAGTTTAGAGCACTACTCCTTCTCAGACTGATATCGTCTTTACGCCACACACAATTACATCCAATTCATTTTTATAGATACTATACTTTGCAAGTTAATATGAACACAGCTAGAACCATAGGTTACTTATACTCTGAAAAGAAATTTCGTTATTGATTATGATCTGCTTTAGCTTAAATAAGTTCTATTACACAGTGTGATATAGATTTAATAAGTCTCTCAAACTGTTCTTTCAGTGCTCTGTATTTAAACCAAACTTGTACCAAACTTGAAATCGTCTCAGCCTTTGTATAGTCCAAATTGCTCATTTTTCCCTTCAAAATTACTCGACCAAGGCCAGTGGAGTCCTGCAGCCCGGAGCCGTGGCGCTAATGCTCCTGCGTTTGTAATACCTCATCGCGATAGTTCACATTACGCCCACGGTTCCACTCGCCTTGGTCGAGTAATACCAGATTTTTTCACAGATATCCATACGTAAAAAAACACTTTTCACATTTCTGTTAGATTACCGTTCACTTATATTGTTTTTGTACAAATTAAAGAATAAAATACTCATTTTATTTACAGACTAACTACTGTTTTTTTTTTCAGAACAGCGAATTTTTTAAGCAAGTCTTCTCTAAATCCTAATTTTTTCAGAAAATTCCTGATAGACCATATTGATATTGGTTAAAATAGCAAGGCACGAAGAGTTTCTAAACTCATTCTGGATTTTTGGGATGTCCACATTATGTTCATTGAATGAACTCTCTCCACTGAAGCATTCCTACAAGAACACAAATAGTTCAATCAACTACTGGAGTTGTGCACAAGGAATCATTGTCTCAGAAACAATTAAAAAATTCCACTTCATTTTGTGGAAAAAGTAGCATTTTCTTCATTTCACTTTGCCATTATCTGAATCGTACATTTCTTCAAGCAAGGAATTTCATCAAATGAATAAACTTCTAATGTATTGAATCAGTTCAAGTCAAATTACATTTGAAGAAAAATAACGGACAGTAATTACAAATTTTTCTCTTCCTAGAGGAGATATCAGCTATATAAGCTTATTATTTCATAGACATCTTACTTTCTGAATGATAAAAGACATTGAAATATTCAAAATTTTCATAAAATTCATTTGAGGCTCTAAGAATGTTGTTGTGAAATATGAGTCACTTCTTCTAAAGGTGCCAGAAAATTGCTAAAATGATGGTAGAATAAACTTTTCTTCTTCTTTCCTGGAGTTCAGTATTTTTATTAACTTCGATAACAATGCAATACTGACTTTCAGTTTTGATTATGATATCATGATATATAGCAAAGTTGCATTTGCAAAATCTATCACGACAATGTGCAAGGATCATTGAAATATATTAATAATAAAAAATTAAATTCCTCGGATATCTCGGAAAAGTTAAATCTGGGGACATTCCGAGAACAAATTTTTTCCGGGGACAGATAGAAAAATTCGGGAACTGTCCCCGGAAAACGGGGACGTGGGTTCGATTCCAGCTTAAGCTGATTACATGGTTGGGTTTTTTCCGAGGTTTTCTCCAGCCATAAGGCAAATGTCAGGTAATCTATGGCGAATCCTCAGCCTCATCTAGCTGTTATCAATCTCATTGACGTTAAATAACTCGTAGTTGATAAGGCGTCGTTGAATAAGGGAGTTTAAAAAAAACTAATTTTTGTAACAAAATTAAAAACTTTCGTTTTTTTTTAAGATTTTTCACGATTTTCATTCAACCCTAGCCTTAAAATGTAGCAATAATGGCTTATAAAGTAGTTGTATTGATTTCAAGGATGAAATAATATCAATTACAATATTAAGAACCTAAGGCAATGAAAAGTCTTAGAAGACAATGTTGTTTGCATTAATTTGCGTACTTATTATTATTATTATTATTATTATTATTATTATTATTATTATTATTATTGTTATTATTATTATTATTAAAATTGAATGTGCTGGTGGAATAACGGAGGGAAACGTGAGAAATCTAAAAAAATACCCCTTAGAAAACTCTGCTTTATCCAACACAAATACCACTCCGCCATCGTCGGGATTGGATCCCGGGTTCGCAGTCATCGCCAGTCAGTGCGCTGCCTACTAAGCTATTAAGGCGGTTTAAGTGTTGACTTACTGAAATATTAATTACACATTTGGCTTGTCAATTTACTAATTTTACATTGAGACTAGTTGTAAATTAAGTACACAAAGTCTGCAAGACTTGTATTACACGCAATTATATTTTTTAATTTCCTTTGTAGATGTCGTGTCCATAATGTGTTCATAGATGAATAATTAAGATGCTTTCCCACATTATTTTTATTAAAAAAATTATTTATTAACGGACTAGACTAGGATATAATGAATACTAACACTCAATAAAAAGAATGTTACTTTAGAAAGTGTGTTAAAAACTGTTGTTCCGTTTTGGTTAAAAAATGTATCCATAAAATATGCAGGGTGGAATGCTGGGAATTATATACCTACAAAGCAGACTCTAGTAGAAATTGTTCGTTGTGAGACAAAGTGAAGAGAAGGTAAACTGGCTTTTAAATGAATAGCACCAACAAAGAAATAGAACCAGAGCTGGGACATGAAAAGGAGGATTAAATTCGTTTGAAATTGTATACAACTGTTGATCTCCCTTTCCTCATATTCTATGCAGTTATCAAAGTTCTGTCGTTTTCACTTACTTCAACGTGAAGTCATGTTTCATTTAAAATATTTCAACATTATGTATTGATAAAGATTTAAGAGATTTGTTTGACTAGATAATATCGATATTTATACAGAGTGGAAGGGAACCTATTATATTAATTCACAGAAGTATGCCCTTTGAGTAGCTGTAATTGAATTCGTAATCCAGTATTGCTTCAGAAGGAAGAGCCGTTGATTTAATCTCTACTGTATTTTCAGTGACTAAAACAAATTGTCGAAAACAGCTGCCAACAATAAGGAATAAAGAATAAACATCTGCGCATTTCGTGACAGGGAATCAAAACTCCTGCTTAATTTGACGTAACGTTGGCACTGCCTATAATACACATTAATTAATGAAATGAGACTTGAACGAAAATCAGAGACAAGATCACTCACGAGATCTGCCGTCAGATATTCTTTTCGAAATTGTAATGAGAAAATAGAATATGTGATAGATGTCTTCCAATTACTGTAGATTCCTTTGCACCAATATTTTACTACCCTGTCTATTTGACTCGCATATATATTCACCAATGAAGTGTGAGAATCCGTTATATTCCACCCCATTACAGTCGTATAAGGTTGAAAAATTATCGTTTTAAATTATCGATTTTGTTTCATCGCTTCGCTTTGTGATTGTTTCTTCCCGCGTAGCCAACTTTTATGGACATGACGGCCAGGTCGCTAAGAGTAATTTAACATCAAGTAATACCAAAAGAGAGAAAGGAATGGTTTTAAATCACGTATTCCATGTTTGAAAAATTACATGATCTACTTGAGATGCAGTTCAGGTGTCTCAAGACGGGGAAGGATTAGGAATGAGAAAATAAGGAGATTAGGAGTGAAGAAAGACATTTTGGAAAGGGTACAATGAAGTCAATGGGATTGGTTAGGACATCCCGTGCATAAGAGTCAGGAGAGATTACCAAATAAAATACACCGTGTCCCTTTCAAACCTACCACATTTTAATCATTAATTACTAATAAAATATGCGGAATTATGAAATGAGACTGGTATTAAAAGAAAGAGAAACTCAAATAATTGTTATTTCATTTGTTTGAAGTCAATTCATCTGTCACATGTTGGGCAACAATGGCATTAAACAAAATGGCGACACCGCAGCAACGCGCACAAACAGTTTCTGATATGCGGAGACGAAATCAATAATTACAGTCGAACCAAATTACGAGAGAGAATATGGTCTGTCATCTGGTTTTAATAATTGTTGAATAATTTGCACATTGTAGAAGGTTACAAAAGAAGTTGGTTACGAAGCACTCGATGCACAGTTGATCTCGGCACATTGAACTGTCGAGATGCATGGCGAATTGATTTTTGAGGATTTCTCTGAAATCCTCCTCTAATTTCTTCAATCTTCTCTTCTGAGACGCGTCATCGAGAACCTCTGGATTGTTTGTTCACAGTTCCAGTCGCCAGAATCTTATCACAACTTGCCTTAATGGTTTTTCCCATCAGGTGCATTTCCTTCATATTATTTCTGACAATTTCTTTGCACTGTAGTTATTGATTTCGTCTCTGCATACCGGAAAACAGTTTGTACGCGTTTCTGCGGAGTCGTCATTTTTATGCTATTGTTTCCCAACATGTGACAGATGAATTAACTTGAAACAAATGAAATAACAATTCTTTCAGTTTCTCATTCTTTTAATACCAGTCTCATTTCATAATTCCGCATACTTTATTAGCAATAATTAATCGAAATGTGGAAGGTTTGAAAGAAACACACTGTACATAAATGTAAATCGGAAGAAAGACGGAAACGAGTAAGACACAGAAAATGTAGGACTGAACCAATCTTTGAAGCTATGACTAGTTACAGTACGAGACTTAAGAAATATGAACCAATGAAGAAACTTCTTCTATATCATAAATAAAACCCCACGTTTAGTCACATTTCATACAAACTAGGTATGGAGTGACTATATGCTCAAATATGTGGATAGGAATGGACGGTGCGCATACGTACTTTCGTTCCTATATTGTAGGCTATCATTCAGATACATGACGGTATAGTTACTTGACAAATTCTACACCACTTTAAACAATGCTTTCATTTTTACATTATGGGCCTACTGTATGCAATATTTATATATAATAGATTATTACAATGAATAACAAGCTCCAAGAAAATTATGTAATTAATCCAAAACTTAAAATTAAATATAACAGATTCAGAAAATTGTTTGGAAATGTAAAATACTTAAAACCTAAATTATACATTATTTATTTACTATTGCATTGTAAATTAAAGTAAACATTTTGTATTTACATCCTTGGTTTCTAATCATACGTATCTTTAAAAAAAGTTGAGTGCCGGAGCCAATTACGCACCGAAAATAAGGATCGAAAGTTGCTGCGAAAATGGAGGCTGGCGGAGAGGTGCAGGAATCTGTGACAAGTTATATTAGGTTAATTTTATCTAGTCGTATGCCTTGCGTATCAAATTTATGACAGGTTAGGTTAGGTTAAATTAAGTTTGGTTCGGTTAGTTTTATCTTTTGATATGCCTTGCATGTACGAATCTATGACAGATTTTTATTTTTTTTAGTTGGTTATTTAACGACGCTGTATCAACTACTAGGTTATTTAGCATCGATGAGATTGGTGATAACGAGATGATATTTGGCGAGATGAGGCCGAGGATTCGCCAGAGATTACCTTGTATTCACATTACAGTTGGGGAAAACCTCGGAAAAAACCTAACCAGGTAATCAGCCCAAGCGGGGATCGAACCCGCGCCCGAACGCAACTTCAGACCGGCAGGCAAGCGCCTTAACCGACTGAGCCACGCCGGTGGCTCTATGACAGATTAGGTTACGTTAGTTTAGGCTTTGTTATTCCTTGCATAATATGTTAATCAGTGAGGTTAATTTAGTTAAGGCCTGTGGTATGCCTTACACATACAGTCCACGCCTGTGGAGTAACGGTTAGCACGTCTAGCCGCGAAACCAGGTGGCCCGGGTTCGATTCCCGGTCGGGACAAGTTACCTGGTTGAGGTTTTTTCCGGAGTTTTCCCTCAATCCAATATGAGCAAATGCTGGGTAACACGGTGATGGACCCCGGACTCATTTCACCGGCATTATCACCATCTCATTCAGACGCTAAATAACCAAAGCTGTTGATAAAGCGTCGTAAAATAACCTACTAAAATAAGAAAAAACTTACACATACAATTGTCTAAGAATTTGCCCTTTCTTACTGTCCGCCTTCCTTTGGTATTGCTAAGCTATTGTGAAGATTTTCCATTTATTACGATGAAATTAATTTCTAAAAAAAATTGCGTCTATCCACATCACTTGACCTAACATCATCGGATTATTTCTTGTGGGGTTATTTTAAAATAGATTTTATAAGAATCGACAGTGAAAAAGTGACGATTTGAAGAACAATATAATACCAAAATAAATTAAATTAATAAGGAAATGTTGGAGCGAACTGCGAGAAAATGGAGCGACGCGTACGGATGTGTATACAGGAAGGAGGAGGCCATTCCAAAATTTACTTTGAAGGTAATTAATTCTCCCATAAATACTTTAAACTAAGGAAGAAGTTGCATCTGCCTAGCTTCTATCAAAAAGGAAAAAGGATTTAAAAAACAACTCGTTTTATATGAATCTGTACTGGCCCAAGTTTTGGGGAACACAAAACAAACGCAATGAGAACGCAATTCGGCTAACAGCGGTATTCTCAAAGTTCGTTATATTAATCATAAACTGAGTGTACTAACCCTGCAGAGTGCTGTTCAGCTATACTCCGTACACAGCTAAGATGTTTCCACTGGGTCTGTGACCAAACACTGGATTTTAATCATAACTAAATAAAAGTATCTAGACGGAATAAAATATTACAACCACAAATATTTATCTAATATTAATGTTTTGTTGTTAATGATTTCTACAGTTATTTTCAAATGTTTATACACGCACTTCATAATCGTATTCCAGGAGGCTAAGACGATACAGTCAATAAAATATAATACTACCGTCTTCTTCTTCTTCTTCTTCTTCTTCTTCTCTTCAAGTATTAGGCAATATGGTCTTTTACGATCTCACAATTGAATTTTCAATCCAGCGCTTCTTTGGACGACCGAGATATCTCTTCCCGTTTGGACGATAGTGGAACATGACTTTTGGAATTCTATCTCTATGCATGCGATGCAGTTGATTTATCCAGTTGTTCCGATAATGCTTTACGTGATTAATTACAATTTCTAGTTGTAATTCTTCCATTACATCTTCATTGCGTTTGTGATCCTATTTCGTATATCCCACTGTATATCACATAAATTTCATTTCATTCTGCTTTCGTCTTTCTTCCTCAATGTCCATGCCCCACTGCCGTAACAAAGTACAGATCTCGCCAAGGTCTTCTATAGGCGAATTCTAGGATGCCTTTATACTAAGGAAGGTTTCATAATGTTGTTACTTATTCCCATTGTTTTGGTGTATTTAGAAATTTTGTGTGAAATGTCTACTTCATCGAAAAAAGATAATGTGTATCCGAGATATGTAAAATAATTTAATCTCTGTAATATTTTTTTATCTAAACATATTTTACTAGGCACATGTTATTTTCCGCAGAAGGCCATAATTTTAGTTCTTTCTTTATTCATTTTCATATCATATTTGATTCCAATTTTTTTAAAATAAAAAATTGAACACTTTCAGAACGGCCCCGAGGTTCACTCAGCCTCCTATAAAATTGAGTACCGGGTCTTTCCCGGGGGTAAAAGGCGGTCAGAGCGTGGTACCGACCACACCACCTCATTCTAGTGTCGAGGTCATGGAAAGCATGGGGCTCTATCTCCATGCCCCCCAAGTGCCTTCATGGCATGTTACGGGGATACTTTTACCTTTTTTCTTTAATTCATCTTCTGAGGATGCCACCAGAGCTAAATCGTCTGCAAAAGGTAATGAATCTATTTGTAAATGTCTATTGAGTTGTATATATCCATGAGGTAATTGCTTCCATTCTCTAATTATTTGATTCATATATATATATATATATATATATATATATATATATATATATATATATATATATAGGGGAACGGAGGGTTGTACCGCTCATAGGGCAATCGCGCTCATGCTAATATATCTGCTTGGTTTAAATTTTGAAGAGCTCAGGAGGTGATGCTATTTTGCGGACACTGTACTAAGTGCATAGTAGTTGAATGCTTACCTTGGGAAGGCACATTTCGTTGTTGTGAGCGAGAATATTTTTGTTAGTATTTTGTTATAAGAACACGCATATTTCAAATTGAAGGTATATGAATAAATATTCTTTTACATTATTATCAATTAATATGTTTATGTAGGGGATAAAGTCAGCTTCACATTGATATATTTATAAACATCTGTAATCAGCTTCTTTCGTCGCTACATGTCAAGAATTTCAATGTTGCTACGGAGGGTTGTGGCGCTCAAGTGAGCGGTATTACCCTCCAGCTGAGGTTATTTCCTTGCAGAAAACAGTCCATTTAAGCCTATATTCTTACATTACTGTAATAAAATGTTATTTAAAGCATACAATATGTTAAATATTATTATGCTTTCTATTTTAATGACATGCGATATCTCTATTCTATTATTAATTAACTTCGTAATTCGACTATTAACAGATGCCGAAAAAAGAGAAAGGTGTACAAATAAGGCAGCATGGACAATGGAGACCATGAAAACAGCTTTTAGAGCATTTTCTTCAGGAACATCAATTCGACAAGCATCTCGGCAATTCAATATCCCTTTCATCACACTTAAGGACAGAGTAAAAGCGGGAAAACCTTATGCCCTCTCTATAAGTGCAAAATGTGTTTTCAGTGATGAACAAGAAAATGAAACTGAAGAGTATGTTTTGTCGATTTCTAGATTATACTTTGGTATTACAGTTTCCGAACTCAAAAAGATAGTTTTTGAATATGCAGAAACATAATATAAAATTAAGAACTTTTCCAGAGACAAAAGGGAACCTGGAAAAGATTGGTTTTACGGTTTCCTAAGACGGCATCCAAAATTGAGCTTAAGGAAACTTAAAGCAAAAAGCGTTAACCTTATTCTGGCATTTAATAAGGATGAAATTCAACGAGTCTATATCAATCTTGAGTCACTGCTTTCAAAATTCAGCTTTCCAGCCACGAGGATCTAAAATGTAGACTAGACGGAGGTCTCAACTGTCCATAATCCTTCGCGCATTATTGCATCTAAAGGGACGAAACACGTTGGCGCTGGGAGAGGGGCAAGAATATTACGGTCTGCGGGACACTACATTCCCCCGAAATTTATCTTCCCGCGCCAACGAATGTCACCTTAGCTACAGTGTGATGGACCTGCAGGAGCACTGTATAAGTGCTCTAAAAATGGGTGGATGACGTCTGAAGTTACAAAACTTTGCAAAGGTAACCAGTGCTTCCACCGATAACACTATTCTCCTTATAATGGACAACCATAGCAGTCACACATCACTTTCTTCATATTCCTTTTGTAAAGAGAAAGGCATCCACATCATTTCAATACCTCCCACAGATTGCAGCCCCTTGACCTCACCTTCTGTGGACCATTAAAATCAGCGTTCAACAAAGAATGCGAAACTTTCTTAAAGACTCGTGCAGCTCAAAAAACACTTCATACGACATTGCATATCTTTTCAATGAAGCATATGTTAGAGTTTCTTCTGTGGAAAAAGCGACCAATGGATTCAAAAGAAGTGGCATTTGGCCCTTGAACCTAAATGTTTAGTCAGATGAAGATTTTATGGCTGCAATGAATTTGAGCCCACCAGGTGAAGGTTCAGCTCTTTCATTGATTGACGACGAAAATCAGATTGAAGGAACAAGTCAGGAACTAGTATCAACCAGTGTGAAGCCAATATGTCACAAGAATTTACCCACAAGATCTTCTATACAGCCGACGACCTCTCAAGAAATTCCATCGCATCCTTCTGCATTAGGAACAAATCAAAATAGAAAATCAATACCAATAACCCAAATATCACCTATTCCTGGCCCCTCAAAAACCACCAATAAAAGAAGATCCTGCAATACCAAACAGCATTCTGAGATACTTACAGCATCACCTGTGAAGGAAAAACTAGAAGTCTTAGAGAAGCGCAGAGCTGACTAAAGTAAGACTAAGAAGTGTGAAAAACAAAAATCAACCATGGCTCCTTTATCAAAGATCAGGGCAAAGAAAATTAAAAAAACAAAAAGAAAGTTATTCGAAAGTACGTCAGAAGATGAACTGGATGAAGATGATTTGTGTGACGATGATGAATTAGACGACATTAATCCAAACACAGTTCTTCAGGAAGTGGAAGAGATTTGCGCTGTGTGTGGAGAATTCGGTTAAGATGGTGAAGTGTGGTTTCGCTGTACTGTATGTGCAAACTGAACACACAAGGAATGCAGTGGGGTTGATCGATCACATAATTATAAATGCGATCACTGCAGCTAAATACGCGTGAATGTTATTTACGATGTTGAGCGCCATTGCCCTACAGTGTCGGGCAATACCGCTCATTACTCATTTTCATTATTTTCCTAATAGTTCCCTAAATATAATACTTTCTTAAGTAATACTATTTCAGATGTAAAGAAAACTAGTTCATGTCTGCATTTTGTGAATAAAATATTAAGATTGGCCATTGTTTTGAAAACAAATAATGGTTTTCCTTAGGTGTGCGCCAATACCCTTCCTTCCCCTATATAATCTACCAAGAAGTAATTGGGCACCCAGGTTTTTACGTGCTAGATGCCATGTTTCGGTGGCTACTATGCAGTGGTATGCAGACAATAATGTTCACCGGTTGGACTGGCCTGCACAGAGTCCTGATCTCAATCCCATTGAGCACCTTTGAGACGAATTGGACAGCGATTGAGGTTTCGGGAAATTCGGCCAACTTCCATTGTCCAACTGAGTGCCATATTGCAAGAGGAATGGCGACGCATTCCAGTGGATATCCTACACAAACTAGTGGAGAGCATGCCTGACAGGGTGGCTGCTGTTATAGCAACAAGAGGTGGTACCACGGGGTTCTAAAGGGGCAAAAACAGTGCTCAATTACTTTTTGGTAGATAGTGTATAATAAATAGCAACGGTGAAAGGCCGCGATCTTCTCTTATTCCTGTATGAATTTCTGTCCATTGCGATAATTTATTGTCACACCTTACTGCAATTATATTTGTTCTGTAGATATGATATATGTTTGGTATAAGTTATTGTGGAACATGGTCTGTGGCTAATATATTTAATAATTTATTTCTGTTCACCCTATCGAATGTTTTTTCCAAATATAATACTACTGTATGTTAGTAAATTTAACGTTTTAATAAAATTATGATGATGATAATGATTATGATGATGATGATAGTCTTCTTCAGCTACGGGGATTAGGCCTATTGGCCTGTTCCTTCTTCAAGGTTTAAATCAGTAATAATAATAGTAGTAGTAGTAGTAATAATGATAATAATAATAATAATCATAATAATAATTATAATCATAATCATAATATACTAATATGTTTTATCAGTTATAATATACTTATTATTCTGTTTGCAATTAAGTTCTAAACATATACCATATTATAAACCTCTTGCACTCTGTTAACGGGATGGGCGGACTGTTTTGCGTGGAGTACTTGCCAAACATTCGCACGGTTTACACCCATCCGATGTGCAATCTGTCTGTTGCTGGTTGAAGGATTCTGTTCAACATGATTTAGCACCTCGTCCTCTAAATCAGCTGTCCTACGAGTTCTTTGTTCACCGCAGCTGTGCCTATTGACAGTCAATGTAGACCTGCCATGTTCGCGTAAGTTTCAGTCAACACTTTCGAATGTTGGGTGTG
Organism: Periplaneta americana; assembly: GCF_040183065.1. Classification (NCBI taxonomy): domain Eukaryota; kingdom Metazoa; phylum Arthropoda; class Insecta; order Blattodea; family Blattidae; genus Periplaneta; species Periplaneta americana. The sequence continues at coordinate 78,677,906 of NC_091120.1, forward strand.
AAAGATGTTGTTATTTATACAAAGTGTGATAATGCCATGCAGTTTCCCGCGAATTACCTAAAACACTCCGTACATAAAGTGCATATCGACGAACTCTGAAACGGCAAAGGCCGCCATAGGCTCTACTGTACGGATTCACAATACACACATCTAAACACGTAACCGGTGATGCACAAGTCTTTCGTTCTGGTTATTACCTGCATCAAAACTTAAAACTCCGTGGCGGACGATGTGAACTACAGTACAAAGGTCAATTTCTTTATGGGTTATACTATTGCCAAGAAAACATAAATAAACGTCTTCAGTGTGTTGAAACGATAATAAATAGTGAAATGACAACAACCTTTGGAGATATTTACATTAAAGTTTGCAGTAGCGTTACCAACCTGTCCTATCCACAACTAACAGTGTCATTCTATATTAAGTTTCCGGCTACATGTTTAGTATTAAAAGTTGTTTGTTTCCGGCTACGTTATATTCCATTCAAATTTGTAAAACTTTTTTATTAACATCCATCAATGAGGTTGATCCCGGAAGTCTCTCTCCGTCGGAAACTTACTTTACTGACGTACTTAATTTTTTATTATTAATAATGAATTGGCACTCACCATTATATCAGACGATTAAAGTGTTGACATCCAATTGTATAGTGTTCATAAACGCAAATGGCGGAGTACTTTCCTTCGAGTAACATAATCACAAGCTCTTTTACTTTATTAGATATAGATTGAACATTATGAACTAAAATTTTTAAACTGTCACTAGAATAGTCACCCTTATCATGATAACGAAATTGTCAATTATTACTTTCATGAATATTTTCCTTCAAAATCTCCAGATTACATGCATTGTTTGCGTACAGTTTTATTTAATGGTAACCCACAAAATAATACAAATCATAGGAATTTATTTAGGTCTGAGGACCTAAGAGATCACAAACCCTTTCTAATTTATTATTCTGCCGTTCTTAATATGGAAAATAGTATTATCCTCCATAAAAAGAATCCTTTTATTTGTTCTCCTTCACCGAAATTAACAAAAATGAATTCAATTTAATTTACAAAAGGTTTTGAATATATACCTACACATAGTGTTCTGCCAAATGGCAGGTCTTTCACTGCAAATCCAGCATTCTCCATTCTTTCCTATTTTCTGCCTTCCTCTTAATCTCCGCATATGATCAATCTTAATGTCGTCTATCATCTGATATGTTCTTCCTCCTCCCCACCCCAATTCTTCTCCCAGTCACCATTTATTTCAGGACATCCTTCAAACTACGACATGGAAAAAGAATAACTTTCTTATTGCTGTTCATGCACTTGATTAGAAACATTTGCTTCCTGTACTGACTGACAAAAAACTGTTGTTGAAAAAATCTCTAAATTATTTTCACTTCTTTTAAATCGGTTCCCTACTACATCTTCAAATTTTTCCACTGTTCAAATTGGATTGAGCTTTTATCTTGCATATCATGTATTCGCTCATTTTTCACCGACTTAAAAATTGTTTGTGATGATGACACATGTATTCTTGGATAATTACGATGAAATTTCTTTTTGTGTGATTTGTAAAATTTTTTATTTATACAATTCTAGTAAATTAATTTTCTTTGCTCGTAATTATGTCGATTTCTCACCATATTGCACATGGTTACACATTGAACTACACACAGAGCAATAAAGTGTCAAACTAGCACCACACTCGATAATATAATTGCGTAGGAAACCTATTTTCAGCTAGTATGACTCACGGTTTTCGGGAACACAGATCGACCAGTTTCGGCTGTTGAGATCAAAATAACAGACGGATACTCGGCATTAAATAAGGGATTAAAATAACGCCTTTACCCTTATTATGTTTCCAGCTCTTGCTATTTTAGATAGCCTACTATTTTGAACATAATGCATTTGAAAATTATTTTCGAAGTCTCTCCTATAATGTGTAGTTAACTAAAGACAGATTATAGTTCCTATACGAAATAATTCAATATGGAGAAAGTAACTATGGACCTAAATAAATTTTTTTCCTTTATGGTAGATACTGTATGTACGATATTTGTGTAGAATATTCTTACTCGCTTCATCTTTCATTTTCTTTGAATCATTTTTCTCCTTTCTCGTTTTCTTTCTTTCGTTTCTCATTTCATATTTCCCTCTCCCTTCATATCTCAATTCGTTCTTCAGTTCTTTTCTTTCTTATATATTTAATTCCTACTTTTCTTTTTTCTTTCTAATTTCTTGTTTATTTCTTTTTCATCCTTCTTTCGCATTTATGTTTCTACTCGAACTTAACATTTTCATTATTTCTTTGTTTTCTTTTATTCTGTAAATAATATTTCTATTAGTCGTTCTTTTTTAAATACGAGTATATATTCGTCGCTGTAAATAAACTCTTTTCTCCTTTTCAGATTGACGGTCGCATCAATGTAAGAAGTGACGAAGGACTTTCCATCATCGTTGGAGAGTTATTCCATGAAGGTAAATTTCCTTGTCAGTTTCATATGCACTCTTTTACATTAAATTCTTCATTTTTAAATTAGACGTTATATATCAACCTTGAAAAATAATTTGTATAAAATGTAATAAATGTTGTATCGACAATTTATAATTCAAGTAGCTTTAATTCTATGTTTTATACTTAAACAGTAGAATTTTTTAATATAATAGAGACGGTTATTTTATAATATCAAAGAAGATGTGTGGAGTTCTAGATACTGATACGATTATATATTTTTTCATACTTGCATAACTTGAATAAAAAAGTATACCTGTCATCAGTTTGCTCTTTTGCAAATTATGAAAATGCAATCGTAGTAAATAAATAAGTTCTTTGTATTTTCAGTTCATTATTATACAGAGTACAAATTTACAGGACTTTAACGCGAATATTTGTACAATTTCCTCTTGTATTTGTTGCGCATTTTGGGATATAGGTATTTTCATTGGACTATCTTCTTTCTAGTTATTTAGGATATCAACAAATAGTCTATTATTCTTATTTTTCGTTTCCTTTCCGCATTCATTTTCAACTGTCAAATTAGTATATAATATCTAATCATAGATGTATAGACAAATTAATATATCTATAATATATAGTAATTATGTTTCATAATAACGGATTAGAGAGAAAGATGATTATGCATGTCATCTTTTGCCACAATAAAGCTACCATCAGGATGCACAACTTATCGCAAAATCTCACTTTTGCCAAAAAAAAAAATTGACATATCATCTTTTACCTTGAAACAATATAATTGTAGGTACTTTCTTCAAAGTAAACTAAAGTTTATCATACCTTAGTCCATTTAATATGTAAGCTAAAACGTGCATTACTTCTGACAGCCTAACCTGAGATTAATGTTCTGCTTAAACATTTCCAGAGGCTTCTAAATGTGTTTTTAATATCTCCCAACGGTGGTGTAAAGGAGTGAAAAACGTGTATAATACCTGAAACAAATGAAAATAAGCGAGCGATTCTTTAAACGATTGTGCTGCATGCTGCCCTAGTAAATTGAATTAGGTGGTGAACAAGGGACATAAAATACGTGAGAGCAAATAATTTTAACCTGTGCATGTAGGCCACTGTGTAACTCTGCTATGTTAGTAGTGTTATCATAAAACTAGACGAACACACACACAGACGTAAGATATCAGCCACTTGTTTTTATATGCAGTACCTTATTAACATTTATCAGATTAAATATGAAAAATAGCCTAAATTTTGTAGTCCTGAAAATCTTCGCGGCACATAAAGTGTGTTGGCCAATGCATAAATACGCTCCTGGTGGAAGGGATGCTGTTTGTTACCGATACATTTTAATATAGTGGATGTACCGGCATTGATGATTTATTCCGAAAGTGGAAAAACTAAACATCTCCAAGTACAAGGTGGGCAAGACAAACTGAAAGATTTCAAGGCTCAGAAGAAGAATGAAATGTTACTATTATATAAATTTAATCAGTAGAAATGACAAGTAGCCCTACATGAATAACCATTAGGTATGCAACAAGAAAAACATATATTTCTTTTAAATTTACGTCACCCAAGTGACCTCCATTGAAACATACACATTCCTCGAGTCTGGCCACGAACTGTTGCATAACTCCTCTGAGCATATTGACAGCTATCGCAGCGATCTCTTCTCGTGTACGTTGTTGTAGGGCTGGAATTGTTCTGAATGGATTGCCCCCAAACACCTTCGTTTTGAGGTGTCCCCATAGGAAGAAATCACATACCGTTAAATCAGGTGACTTAGGCGGCCAAGCGATGTCCCCGTTCCAAGAAATGACGCGGCACGGGAACAAAGCATTCACAGCATCCATCGAAATTCTTGCGGTGTATCTTGTTGCTCCGTCCTTTTGAAACAGTGTGTTTTCATTCACTGGAAAATGGGCGGGTTGTGTTGTAAAAAAGTTCTGTATCATTTCAACATATCGCACTGAATTAACAGTCACTGCATTTCAGTCCTCATTTTCAAAAAAACAGAATGGGCCGATTATTCCAGTTAATGAAACTGCGCACCATATCGTTACCTTTTGGGCATGGAGAGGTTTCTCATGAGCATTGAAATCAATTAATTGCAGTTTGGAGTAAAGATGTGCACCATTTAACAAAACATGGTAGAGAAACAGTCTACTATATACAGTCACGAAGCTTGAGTTTTGAAGGTGCTAGAAACAATAGACTGTGACGGTACTATTTTGCATTGCCTGTAATGAGGCGATATTAGCGATCCTAGTGGTGAGCAACTATCTAATGTTTGCATATTTACTACGTATTGAGCTTCGCGACTGTATATACTAGACTGTGGTAGAGACAACCAACTTGGTTACTAGGGAACGCGGAGATGGTGACGTCACCGCCTAAGGAGTCACAGATTATTGTAAAGTGAGTAGGTAGAGAAGAGACAGTTATATTCATTCTCACCCTCTCCATACGAACAGTATACTCCCATCAAATCTTTACTTCTGACTAGCCCAGCTTGTATTAAGCTAGGATATGAATTTATTTCAATATAATTTAAAAGAACTGAAAATAATTTAGAGATTTTTTCAACAACAAAAAATATTTGTATTTAAAGGATGAAATCGAAAGTTAGTTTACATGATCATGTATCGCACTGTATATATAATGAATATATTAGTTGAGTTGTGACGTACTGAAAATATGAAGGGATTGCGGAGTCGTTATTGGCAATATTAACAGGTATTTTAAAATACGAACTAGAAAAGTCATTTAGATAAAATTTCTTAAGGTAATGATTCTACCTTAATTAGAATATGCAAGCAAAATATAGACTCATAAAAAAACAGATGAATGTATAGAAATATCAGAAATTTAATTGTTACAGGTAGTAAAATGCTATATAATAGAAGAAATGAAATTTAAGTAATAACGATATAAGAGCCAAATTAAAACTAACTGAATCGAAAGTCCAAAGAGTTGAAAAATGTAAGTCTAAATGAATGTGTTATGTAAAAGGAATGTCGGACGAACATACGTATACCGGTAAAAGTCTTAGTTATACCATCCCAAAAATGAAACTCTGAAAGACCGAAAAACTTTGCATCGACGGAGCAGGAACAGGCTACGAGCCTATTTCATGAAAGAAAAGGAATAATAATAAAACTTATGCCTTCGTCACTGCCTAAATTGTGATATAAAGGGCGGAAAAACAAAAACAGTATGTGTTTAAGGGGACATTATACTGAAATTACTAACTTCCATATTTTTAAAGCTAAATTCACAAAACTTTTATTGATTAATAGTAACACATGTACAAAATTTCGCAGTTTTACGATATGTGATTTGCATTTTATTACTGTCTTAATAAAATATTGTATCGTTATTTTTATTTAAGTATTTATTTCTGTTTTCATGACATTATAAAGTATTTGTTTCCTCGTTTATTTATACTATCATCATTCGTGAATTATTATATGTATTAATTTATATTATGTATTTACAGTGCAATTTATTTAACATAAGCTTATTTATATTGTTCGTTTATCAATTCATATTTCTTAATAATATGTCGTATTTGTATTTATTGTACGTATTATTATTTCATATTACTTATTTATTTTTCAAATATTCGACTTCATTTGTACATAAGTAGGAAATGTTATATATATATATTTATTTGTGATGTTATTACTATAGTAATTATTCATTTCATTCTAGATCCTTTTTTACTTTCGAGATTACTTCATTCCACGCTATTGCGAACGTTTTTATTTTTTTAATTGCACGTTATAGCACGAATTTTAACTCTTACTTGTAGTTCGTATGAAACTATAAACTAATCTATACTTCGTTCCATTATGTCTGACAGGAGAAGTAAACATTACCGGCAGAGGAGGGAAGAAGTATAATTTCTATTCAACTAATTGCAAAGATCTCATTTTAACGCTTGACTTGACGTTTGGCAGTCTGAAGGGTGGAATAAGACCACTGCCATTGGTTTAATAGCAATTATACTTCTCTCCTCCTCTGCTGGAAATGTTTATATTCTCCTGTCAGACATTATGGAACGAAGTATGTACTCACAAAACGTCTGCAGTTTAGTGACTTTCGCTTCTCCGTTACGGAGGTTCAGTCAACATTCAGCTGTCCCGCAAGGTATAGGCTCCATATCCCTGCATCCCACCGGATTCTACTCAATTTCCTCTTGCGACACAGCTTGTCTGAAATTAACTTTCTTATCGACACTTTCAATTTTACCGGTTCCAAGCGTCGTGCGGAGCACAGGAAAATTTAAAAATATTTTTTTTATAAATCAATCCTACTACGTATAAAACTTCCGAGTGAAGGTATCCGGTATTACTTGATAAGTTTCCGCACACCATATCGAAATTTGGACGAAACAGTATTAAAAATACGTGTGAACTAAGGATGTATGAAGTTCAATGTTCCACCTGCTTCTGGAAATTGTTCTTAAATTATTCCTTTTGACGTTTAACATCTGTAGTGACAAATACAAGAAAGATTAACGAAAGACGAAACGAAAGAAATATTATTCGACACATATTCGGTGGAACGGAAGAAAAGCTCTTCTGCACTTTGATCATTAAAAAAATCCACTGAATATATAGCATTGTAAGAGGAAAGTAGATGGGAAAATTTTCAGACTGAAGATGCCACAAATAATTTCATGAGTGTCGTCAATTATTCTTAAATATTGACCTCTTTACTAGCGGAGCCCTTCAACATTACATCCTCAAAGTATCGTACAATACAATTCTCCCACACTACATCAATATATGTGGTCGCAAGAAGGTACTATGGCAATATCAACAGATCGAAATTCCCCTGGAAAGCCTTACACATGTAGGAACTTTAAAGAACAGCTTGAACCAAAGATGTGAAACTGGGAGAGGAGTTTCCGGTATTAACACAGTCTAGTATATACAGTCACGAAGCTCAATACGTAGTAAATATGCATCCATAGATATTTGCTAACCACTAGGATCGCTAATATCGCCTCATTACAGATAATGCGAAATAGTACCGGCACAGTCTATTGTTCCTAGCACCCTCACAACTTAAGCTTCGTGACTGTATGTACTTAACTGTGGTATTAAGAGCAAGACTATTAAGGCCGTTGTTTTGTTGCCCGATCACCAGAAGCGCTAAATGTTTAAATGGGATTTTCTGATTGGATGCTAGTGGGAAACACCGTTGTATACGAGATATATCTCATAGGCAACAGAAAACTACACAGAACAACAAAATAGCCTCCATATTTCTTTTGAGACGAGAGCTTGATAACTATTTTATGAGTCATTTGTATGTTTATGTTATTTAATTAAGAGAATAAGTGAAAATTTCATCAGACAACTAATATTTTATTTATACTTGTTCTGTTGAAATTTTTTACTTATCATCTTAATAAAATAACATAAACACACGATCCGGAGTTGCGTTCGGGCGCAGGTTCGATTCCCGCTTGAGCTGATTACCTGGTTGGGTTTTTTCTGAGGTTTTCCCCAACCATGAGGCAAATATCAGGTAATCTATGGCGAATCCTCGACCTCATCTTGCCAAATATAATTTCGCTATCACCAATCCCATCCACGCTAAATAACCTAGTAGTGGTTACAGCGTCGTTAAATAACTAAGTAAAATAAAAATACACAGAAAAAATGACATTCATCTTTAACAATCCTTATAATTTGATCAACAAAACCACCAATATCGAGCCCAAATTTTAAAATTTTAAGCTTCACAGCCAGACCACCAGGAGCGCACCATTTGTTCTCTGCTTCCCTGTCGTAACATGCGCCGTGCACTTATATTATTTTCTTGTTCTGTGGCTTGAACTAAAAAAAAATATTCCAAATACAAACCGCAAGACACTATAAATAGCTTAAAAATACTGTTAAACCTGCATCTGAAAAATCTTTTTCCGCTTTTTGGAGCTTTCTGTTATCCCACACTTCTTATCTGTCTCATAACGACAGTTGTCATTTCACTTTCTCGTATTAAAAGGATGAGAGAATGTATTATGATGTTTCAAATGATCTTGTACGAGGAAATACAGAGATTTGTCCTATAGTATTGAACATATTTAAATTTGTCACGAAATAATGCACATGAAAAATAATAATTTAAATAAAGAAATAATACGTCTTTCAAATGCTCCAGTTTACTTTTATTTCATTTAATTTCTGTATTTGCCTCAAATATTTCAGTTTACTCTGTCATCACTTTAAAAAAGTATTGTACTTGCATGATGTGTATTCGTATATAATGTAACTATTAAAAATAAATTAGAATTTCACCTTGAAAACACATGATGCCTTTTTCTCAGAAGTTTTTCTCTGTGGGTTACCATCTTTTATAGCCGAACCCTTAAAAAAAAAAAACCGTGAACGTGAACTCTATCTGAAGGATATCTTATCTTGAGGGTACTTAACTGTTTCAGAGGACCTGAAATGTAATTTTAACCTAATGATTACTTAAAGTGGGATATAATCACTTTCATATTAAAATATTATAATAAGATATACGATCTACTCTAATGTTAAGCTATAAATTAATATTTATATTTAAATATATTTAGAATTTTGTTCCTTTTACTCATAAAATTGAAATTGTATTTATAATAGAACTAAACTGGGGAATTAAAAATATATAAATGCCATGCACATTACTAGAAAAGTACAGATTTATCTGCAATTTGTAATACATAAATACATTAATGTTTTCTTGGCACCAAGACCAGCAAATACCAGTTCTGAAAGATGGCCGCTAACAAGCTGAAACATGTTAACGAGGTAATGTAAAATTTAACACGAGAAAGACATCTACGATTTCCGAAGTGATATAGTGTTAAAAGTTGTGTAATCAAGATTTTATTTATTTTTTAAATCCACCACCAACAGAAGCAGGCTTCCAATTACAGGTGGCTTACATAGATATATATCCAAATTCATAATAAGAGAAAAAACAACAAAACAAACAACACAAACGAAAGAAAGAAAGTACATAACGGTAATAGATGCTAGAATATAATATTACAGTTAATATAGTGCCAAATGTCAATATAAAGATGCAAAATAATTTAAAAACTAGAGTAAAAACATTATAATACACTTCTTCATAATTTAAATATCTAAGAAAATACAATTCTTTTTAATATTGCATGAAATTTTTCAACTGTTAAACTGAAATCTAATTGAGAATCACAGTTTAAAGACAGAGAGTTGTAAGTATTACACATAATAAACAATGGAGAGTTCTTGAAGAAAACAGTTCTAGGAATAGGAATAACAAAAGGGTCCTATGACGTAATTTTGCTCTTTTTACATTGAACTAAGGAATTTAAGAAAATCACAATTATTCATTATACCGTTAACAGTCTTGTAGAGTAAAATTTGACTATTTATTAATCGTCTAGATTTTAAAGTTTTATAATTAAATTCAAAAAGTAACATTATATGAAATTTGCTTGTCATAAGACGACACGTGATGTTTTTTAAAATATAAATAACGTAAAAATCTTTCCTGTATCCTTTCCATTTGCATCTGATGGGACTGGAACTGAGGTGACCATATTACAGAGGCATACTCTAGCTTACTTCTAACTAGAGTTTTTATAGAGTATCAATAGTATTTATATTTTTTAATTCTTTTGTATTTCTGATTATAAATCCTAATTTTCTATATGCATCAATTACCACGTGATTTAAGTGCATTTTAAAACATAAGTTGTGTGTAAAATAAATACCCAAATCCTTAAATGATTCTACTGTAGGTAACTTCACACCATTAATTTCATAAGAATTTTGAGCAACTGTCTTATTTTTAGAATACGTCATAAAGCAACATTTATTAAGATTTAACAGAAGAAAAATTATCGATACTTCCTCTATGTAGTCTGTCTAAATCATGCTGTAGATCAAAAACGTCTTGTTGTTTGTAAATGACTTTATACAATTTAACACCATCAGCATATAGTAAACATTTACTGTGCAAAATCTGTTTAGGTAAGTCATTGATATAAAGTAAAAAGAACAAGGGACCAAGATTGGATCCTTGGGGTTCACCTGAAGTTACTGTGAATGGTTTTGAATTTACTTGATTGAATGAAACATTTTGCTGCCTGTTTGTAAGATATGACGTTATTAACAGTAAGTATGAAAAAGATAATCCAAAACTTGAAAGTTTATTAATTAAAATTGTATGGTCAATTTTATCAAACGCTTTGGAAAAGTCAAGGTTTATTACGTATAAATCTCTGAGATTATGTAATGTATTAAATGCCTTTTGTGTAAAATTAATTAGATTTGTTGTGGTAAACCTATGGGTGTAAAATCCATGCTGATTTATATCAATTGCACTGTAAACATGTTGAAAAATTCGTGTATATAGAATCTTCTCAAATACCTTGGATGGGGCACAAACTATTGCAATGGGTCTATAATTTTCAATTTTACTATTATCACCAGGTTCAAACACAGGGCAAACCTTTGTTAATTTCCACATTTTCGGAAAAGTTTTTTGTTTTTAAAATTAAATTATACAACAAACATAAAGGATACATAAGTACTTGGAAACAAGCTTTCAATACATAAGGAGGTAAATCATTAAGATGTATACATTAATGAATTCGATGTGAATCATATGACTCAAAATTGTTAATAAAACTTGAGATAATATCAGCTTTTTCTGAAGATAATAAATTCCGGTGAAATGAATATCTGTTAAATAAAATTAAATTACGTACAATGAATTCAGGCAATAACGAAATTTCATCGTCATTTCTTTAGAGTGAAACAAAGGCTTGATAATGTATGAGATATCCAGAATTTATACAATTTTGTTTTATATCTGAAAACTTAACTGCAGCATGAAAGATAGTAAACAGTTATTTCAACTCGAGTTTGCACTTCGCTTGTGACTTTACTATTTGTGAACTTCCCCAGTTGTTCGGATGTTTGGGAAGCATTCAATCAAATGTGAACAACCATTATACGAGACTCCTACACTTCAACCTGACAATACTGCACCCACTTGTAGAAATGCTTACTTGTCAGTATTGTTAATACGATCACTCTTACGTTGCTCTGTTGTACTGACGCAAGCTACAACTTCTTCAATTACCGTATATATTACAGGATAATCTGTGTATGTTTAGTTAACCTTATTTGACTCAGGGTTAAGTAAATTTTCAACGCTTATTCATCACTATTAGAAGAGGCTATGTTACATTACATTATTTATCACAGATTCAATTAACTAATTCATTGAAGAGCATCCTTTCTAGTCTGATGAATTTTATAGTATCAACACTAATATAGTTTGAGGTTACCTTACACATATAATATACTTAATTAAAATCAAATGAAATTGAATGAGACTGAACTAAACATAAATTGTACTATGTTAAGCTTATCCAAATTAGACCAAACCGAAGTAAACCAAATTAATACAAAATTAAGTGTACATTAAACTGAATCAAAGTAAACCAAACTGATCTAAAGTGAACCGAAACCAAACTACAAGGTGGATCAAAAGTCGCTTTCCTCAATATTCGTTCTTAGGTTTCATACTTGTGCACATATATAGATGTCATGACTTGAACAAACGAATAGCTGGTGTAATAAGTGGTGGGTTGGCAACCATGTCCGCGCGTCAACTGTTTTTCCATTGTCATGTCTTGAAAACAAGCCAGTACGAGAAGCAGCTATCTCTTGGCTTGGCCCCCAAACTCCTCAGATGTAACCCCTCCTGACTTCTTCGTGTAGGGTTTTGTTAAAGACATGGTCTATTCGCAGAAACCCAGGAACATTATGATCTGAGAGTAAAAATTACTCAAGCTTTTCAACAATTCATCCCTCTTATGTTACAACGAACATGGACTGAATTGCATCACCGTTATGAATTGTGCAGGGTGCTCAATGGGAGTCATGTTGAGCTCTGAGGAATCTCCAATCTTTCAGTGTTGTATGCGCAAAGTTTTAACAAATAAAGTTCAGTAGTAAATGTTTTATTGTGTTTTTAGTTTATCTGTAGACCTACCCAAACGGATCACTCTGTGTGTGTGTATATATATATATATATATATATATATATATATATGCTTCATTGCACAATATGTAGTATTACCTTTAAGAAAAAAATGTATAATTTTTTTAGAAAAGGTATTTTCACTAAGAAAATAAAAAAAAAACAAAATAAGTTTATCTTGTTAAGTGTTTACCAGAACAGATTGAAATTTACAATGTGAGATTATGATATTGTTATGCATATTCAGTGGAAATTTCAACATTCTAACTCAAAAAGTGTGGATTTTAGAAATTTCAGTAGCACAGCGCCTTAAAAATAGTATAAAATAGAAATGTCAACCCTCGCGCTAATGTAATGCTATGAGAAACAAGTAGAACATTTTATTTAATGTGGCAGCATCACTGAAACAATATTTGTAACGGAGGCAAAATACATAACCTTCTGAAGCAGAAAATACATTCATATTAATTCCTTTTGCTTTTCTATCTTTTGTCTTAGCCTATCTATAGGAACGCTATTGTCACATTGTAGCTTGAAATTATGTCTTTCTTTATCTCAAAGCTTTATAATCCTCTTAATGTATGTTCTAAATTCAATTTAATTTCGTTATACAACCGTAAAATGCAGATGGATGGGAGGTCGGTCGTTGTAATCCCGTAACACTATTTCCTCCAGAATAATTAATTTCCGTCTCTTTCCTGATTAAAGTAGTAATGAGTGGCACTTCAGAAACTTCAGGTTGTTATATTAAGAATATAATCTGGTTGTAACTGTAAATTCCCCAAAGCTGCAGTCTCCTGATTTGTGGGGATCTAGTGACGTTCTCTTTTCAGTGTGACGAGAGAACATATGGTCCGGGAGACACCGCGCAGAGATGTAATGGGTATGCTTGGAATTTATTAGGCAATGTGGAGGCCATAAATTAATGTAATCGAAAACTATCTACAGACTTATGCATTCTATCCCTCGTAATACTAATTTTATTGGATAAGCAAATATTTGTCCGTTCTATCGTATAATATGAATAATATATCTATTTTTCTTCTTTATTGAACTTATTCTCATGTCTTATTTTGTTCCTTCATAGCAGTCGTTTACTTAATAAGGATGTAAACACGATGCGATTGTCTAGGTATACAATTAATGAAAAAATTAAGCGGGGAATATACTGCATAATTTCAATGTTTTTTTTATTACTGTTTCATCATCAAAATAATAAAACTTCTTGTTTTGTGTAATGCTGTAATTCAAACGCAAAATTATTGTTGTTGTTGTCATCATCATCATCATCATCATCATCAGCAGCAGCAGCAGCAGCAGCAGCAGCAGCCTTCCAGTGTTAGACCCCAGTGGATCTGTTACGGTCTCTTGCCAGCGTTTCCTAGGTCTTCCTAAATTTCTTCGATCTCTTGGGACATACGATAAGATCTGCCTGGGCCATCTAGAGCGATCAATCCTCTTGACATGTGTCTACCACTGAAGCCTGTATTGCTGCAAATAATGGACAATATAGTCAATTTTTAATTCCTTCAGTATATCTACGTTCCGATGATGGTCGAGAAGAGAGTATCCACCAGTTTTTCGCATGAATCTCATTTCGGCTGTTGTCAGCCGTCTTTCGTCGCATTTTCTTAGTGTCCATGCTTTACTGCCATCAGCCAAAACTGGTCGTGCGAGAGTTTTGTAGATTTTCAGCCTATTATGTCTTTGTACTTGGGAAGGCTTGAATGCACTGTTGATGGTTCCAGCAATTTTTAGAAATTTTGAGATTTTGTTGTCTATATCATCATCAGTGATAAATGATAGATTATAACGTAAATAGTTGAATGAATTCACATGTTCTATTAATGTTCCATTTATAATGATTTTGGATGGAACTGGATCTTTTTCTAAAAAGGCCATGTTTTTGGTTTTTTCGGTTGATATTTCCATATTAATTTTTGAAACAGTTATTTGTAAGTTGTGGACGGCTCGTTGCAGTTAATCTTCTGTTTTTGTAATGATAATTTGATCGTCAGCAAACAGTGTCGAGACAAATGTTCCGGTTATTATTATTATTATTATTATTATTATTATTATTATTATTATTATTATTATAATAATTTGAAGGCTTTTGAAGGGAAAAATCATCAAAGATCTGTAATTGTTATTAATAATACTGGACAACAAAATTTAACTTTTTTTTTTTTTTTTTGCGGAAACGAAAACACTGGATTTCAATGTATTTTTTCATGCTGAATATAAATATGACAATAAAATTGTCAGATGTGGTCTAGTTTTCTTGTAATTTGAGAAAGAAATCAATCAATTACTTACTTACTTACTTACAAATGGCTTTTCAGGAACACGCAGATTCATTGCCGCCCTTACATAAGCCCGCCATCGGTCCCTATCCTGTGCAAGATTAATCCAGTCTCTACCATCACATCCCACCTCCCTCAAATTCATTTTAATAGTATCCTCCCATCTACGTCTTGGCTTCTCTAAACGTTTTTGTCCCTCCGGCCTCCCATCTAACACTCTATATGCATTTCTGGATACGCCCACACGTGCTACATGCCCTGCCCATCTCAAAGGTCTGGATTTAATGTTCCTAATTATGTCAGGTGAAGAATACAATGCGTGCAGTTCTGCTTTGTGTAACTTTCTCAATTCTCCTGTAACTTCATCCCTCTTAGCTGCAAATATTTTCCTAAGAACCTTATTCCGAAAAACCCTTAATCTCTGTTCCTCTCTCAAAGTGAGAGTCCAAGTTTCAAAACCATACAGAACAACCGGTAATATAACTGTTTTATAAATTCTAACTTTCAGATTTTTTGACAGCAGACTAGATGACAAAAACTTCTCAACCGCATAATAACAGGCATTTCCCATATTTATTTTGCGTTTAATTTCCTCAAGTGTCATTTATATTGTTTTACTGTTGCTCCAAGATATTTGAATTTTTAAACCTCTTCGAAGGATAAATCTATAGAAAAAAAGGTTATATTTTCCTAAACATATTCGGGTGGGCTTACCTCAATTATTATTACAAATGTCTCCTTTTAGCTTGTCTGCTATACTGGACTTCGGAAGTATCCCTCACCACAGACCATCAATTATCAGCTAACATGGATGTACTCAATTTACCATGGTATTGTTTTTCGAATGTTGATATTGTCTGGTGAAAGCGCTCTCCATGTTCATGAGAAACTGCACCACAATTTTCAGGAAAAAAGTCCAAATGAGAGTGGAGAAAGTATACCTTCAGTGGCATATTGCACCCCATTTGATGATAAGAAAGCAACATATACACTATTTCCTATAGTTTGGCGCACGACGGTTCCTAGGAAATTAGAGGCGACCTTTCTGAAAGATTCCCAAGCACCATGTTCTTTTCTTGTCAGAAATCTATCGAAATGTTGATCTGAAAAGAGTTCTCTGACTTGGGATCCTATGAAAATTCCTTCTTTAATTTTAGCTGTAGGTATTTATCCTTGGAAATTTTGAGTGTAAATATCTGAGCGCTGGTCTATCACGATCCAATGCTTTTACGAAATTTTTAATCAGTCCCAGTTTGATGTGTAACGGATGTGCTGCTTTATGTTCTTCGTTCCTGGTAACAGAGTTTGTCGAAGAGGCCAGTCTTTCATTTTGTAGTGCAAAGTCTTAGCCCAGCTGTCCCATTCACATAGGAAACAACAATATTTTGTAAACCCTTGTTGTAAGCCAAGAAAAATCGCAACCACCTCTAATTCACCACATATTTACCACTTAAATCTACCATAATTTATGTAATTTAAAATATCTCTCATATTTTAATATCTCTCTTTCATATGGGCGGCGTAGCCAATTGAGTCTGAAGGCAAAGTGTTTCCATTGTGCAATAATACAGCTTTAAGGCTCAGCGTGAAAGCATCTAAAATAGCCTTCATTGTTCTGATGTGTGTTGGATATTTATGGCTTATCACTATGCAGAATTAAAAATGAGTCTGCTGGCAAAAGAGACGTATATATGGTTAAGCACAGAACTACAAAAATGTTATGAATTTACTTCAAAAGAAAGACGTAAACCGGTCTCCATCTCCCGTATTTGCCACTAATTTTAAACAGACTCCCGACTCCCGTATTTTTCATCACTTCAAACATGTTGTTCCCCTTACTTTTACATAATGTAAAAAAATCTTTATTCTACATATTTGATTTTGCAATGAGTTTGATGGTTTATATATGAATTTTATTGTTCAAGAGATACATTAAAACGTGCAGTCTCTGTAGAAGGTAATGTTTGCCAGAAATGAGTTTTAGTTTTCACTCATTTAAAATAAAACAATGTTGTTGTTGTTTAGTTAACTGTCCGAAGACAGGTCTAGACCCCACAGGTGACACCAACAAGGCATCACTCGTGAGGCAACTAGGCCAGGAGATGATGGGGTAGAGTGGCTAGTTCCTTTCCCCCTCCATTGCATACATCGCTGACTAGATACAATGTTTCAAATTTGGGAAAAACCGGCGAGTTTTGTTCTAAGCATACCAAGTAGTAATGTTCATACAAATAGGGTTTTTAATCTCATAAAAAAGGAAGTGGATAGATGTTCGACACATCTAACCAAATCAGAGCTGCAAACTGCACTCTGTCTCAAAATAGTTTTAATTTAAGCCTAACGGCCAAAGTGTAGAGTAAAGAATTTTTTTTAGTAACAGAACTGAATAATTTGTCAATTTTCCATGTGGAATTTTGTCGATTCTTAGTCACCCGAACTTTCTTTAAAAGAAGTTGGCAACCCTGGGAACTGGTAATCGTACCTCATTATCTCCTGGCTTAGTTGCCTCATAATTCATGCCTTCTTGGTGCTATGAGGTTCAAATCTGTCTTCCGACAGTTGACTAAGCATACATATACAGGGTGTTAAGAGTTCGACTGCACAAATTTTAACAGGAGGTTCTTAGTATGAAATAGAACCAATACTGCTAATGAAATATTTTTCTACAACGCATAGTTCAACCAATAAAAAAATGAATTGTGTGGAAAGTTTCGTTGCCGATGTTTTCATATCTCTTTAAAATTTTAAGGTTTACTACGAATGTCACGATAGATATTACAAAGTTGAACAATTTTATGTCTTTGTCTTTTTTACATAAAGTGAACCGTTTATTCACAAATTAATGCCACGTACAATACTAATGGTTTAGTTACACGAACTTACAGATAATAACATTTGAGCATTAATTTGTGAATAAACGGCTTACTTTATGCAAAATAGACAAAGACAAATTGTTACATTTTTAAAATATCTATTGCGACATTCATAGTAAACCTTGAAATTTTAAAGGTATATGAAAGCATTGGCAACGAAACTTTCCACACAATTC
Organism: Periplaneta americana; assembly: GCF_040183065.1. NCBI lineage: Eukaryota > Metazoa > Arthropoda > Insecta > Blattodea > Blattidae > Periplaneta > Periplaneta americana. Next base: position 78,695,771 of record NC_091120.1, read on the forward strand.
ATTTTTTATTGGTTAAACTATGCATTGTAGAAAAATATTTCATTAGAAGTATTGGTTCTATTTCATACAAAGAACCTCTTGTTAAAATTTGTGCACTCAAATCTCTAACACTCTGTATACATAATTATTTCTTATTTTCTTTGTGAATTCGTATTAATAGAGAATTATTTTTAATAGAAAAAAAAAACAGAAACAAGGGATTTTATGTAAGGACATTTATTGGTCATTTTCGGCTACTTACAAGTCATCAATATCCAATCTCTACTGATGGCAGACGAACACATAGTGGCATTTGCATGACTTGAGAGCAACAAGATACCGGGTTTACATCTATGAAAATTTATAACTTTTAAAGAACATACTGTACATTCAAGTTGAAATTCGAACCATGATCAAAACCACTCCTTGACCTTTGAGTACCTATAACGCCGACTACTGTGTGTGTGATTAATATGTCAAACATTTCCGGTAAAGCGAATTTAAAGTGCATACGACTAGCGACTATGGAAGCGCAGTATAATTTCCGGTATAAAGGAAAATTCAGTAAAAGCTCTTTACCAAGCTAACGTAAAATGTTCGACCGTGTTGTGCTCGAATGAACAGGACGCAACGGGTTTGAATGGAGAGGCATGTGTGATTAAATGGGTCCTAGAATAGAACGAGCTGGGAGCTTTGTTTTATACTCTGTTGTGTCACAGTTTTGCCACTTTAGTGTACTCTTGAATCAGAGTGTTGAACTTAACGCGCATGCCCGTGTTTGGAATATGCTTCTATTAATTCGTCTTCATGGTACATGGTCCACGGAATACTGAGTACCATTGAAGATTTGTTGTACTAGTTTCCACCATGTTTACCTCAGGAGCACTTTCCTTGTCTATAATGGAAGTCCACTCATTTACTTATTCAATGCAGCTTTAATTATGTTTAGAAGCCATTCGTAAATAAGAAAAGAATTATCGCTTTGCAACACAAATATGGCTTTGTAGGCTAATCTTGCTTGTCGTTTCCATCGCCACAGTTTTCATAATAATAATAATAATAATAATAATAATAATAATAATAATAATAATAATAATAATAATTTTATATCTTCGGCCAGATTCGTCGTTATTTTTGTTAGTATTTTGAATAAATGCAGTGGTCTGAAAGATGTAAAAACTCTGACTCAAAAGAACCCGTTTTCTTCTTCGCCAGAGAGAATATTGCTTTGAACTGCATTGAATTGAATTGAATTTCCAGAAGAGGGGCACTATGGCGCAGCACTGCGACCTGTTACACTTTATTGCGCTAACCCTCAAGCTAGGCGCATTCCCAGACCCACACCGGCTGACTACACTAAGGTGCGCTGCGTACCCAGATGTCTAGCAGGCAATCTCCCTCGTCTCTATGCCAGCCCCCCCCCGTGCGTCGCCAGCCGTCGATCTGGAAATGCTGTGGAATAATGAAATGGAGAAGTGCTGACGGAATAATGTAAATGCCTAATATGGAGGAAAATGGGAGAACCCCGAGAAAAACTTCAATGCGACCTTGTCCGCCACAAGTGTCAATGAAAAATCCCAGACCTGACCGGGACTCGCCTGCTTGACAGGTGAGATGTCCTCAGGGGTTACAGCAGGCTTTCAGAACTGAGCGACAATTGTGGCGTTGCGTCACTCATCGGAAACGTCACTCATCCCTTCCTGCTAACCCCCGCGTCATTGACTTGGTAGGGGAGAGGATTTGTATTCAGTGTCTGTTACGTGATTGCGTACGGGTCACAGTAACGTCATTCAACGCCAGTGGACTGCGGACGGGGAACCAACGCTTTCCCCATGCTTTCCACCCCTCTCTCGCCAGTTCTGTATCCCTGAGTTAGAGGGAATATGGACAGTAGTCCGTATAGTCTTGTGTGACGTCATTAAGTATCTGATTCGAATAGAGATTATGATGGTCCTGCAATTATGTAGTTAAAAGGTAAATTTACAGTGACAGCTCTTTTATTCATATTGTAATCTCACAATCACATTGATAGACTTTTACCATTCCCTAATTATTCCACCACCTCTCAACATTCAAACTCTGATGTGCTGTGTAGTCCCAGAAACAAAAAGGGCCCACTACTGAAGCTCCTTACAGAGCACGATCCATACCACAACTATTTAACAACGGTTTTCAACGCAGTGTTATTTTAATAATATTACATAAAGTATTTCACAACAAATGTAAAATCACGAAATTAATACGAAAATAATATCAAATTATGCTTAAAAGCCATTATTGATACGGCACGACAACCCCTATTATGACAATTCATCGCAAGCATTCCGATAACTCTGTGCTAGCGTGCTTGCATGCAGACTATGAAGTTCTTGGTTCTGATACTGTTCAAGAAAGTTTTTTTTAATTAATTATGCAGGTCAATTTTGTTATCGTCATTCCATTTTACTTCGCGATTTAAAAATATTCATCTACTGTTAAAAAATAGATCAATTTTCAACGCATAATTCCAAATACGTTTTGGGTTACGACAGTAATCGAAGTAAAGCGAATTTCAATAACTGTCAAAGCTTTAGACCTCTGCTTTAGAAGACTGAGCATGCGTAATGCGTTGAATTCAGACGAGCCATTTTTTTCTGCAACTAAAATAACAGCGAGAAAGAGCAGAACTGGAAAATCGGCTATGTTTGGGTGGGCACTAGTTGTATCTTCTGCTCCTCTTCTTCTGATGTATAAGACCTTTCACGTGCTATGCATACGCCATACGAATGATTTATCGTAGAACAGCACCCATCAATCTTTGCTCGCTAAATAGAACTCGAACTTTCATGGTAACACGATGTACTACATAAGAGACACAACCCAGTCTTTCATGATGGACTTACGTTGTCATTACTACAGGCCGGAAGTTGATGATCTAATAATCACAGAAAAATGAGCTATGAAAAGATCTTAAATTTCTGAGAATTTGACATTAAAGTAAAAGAAAGACCAAGACTTTAATAATAATGTGAATAATATTTATCATTAATAATAATAATAATAATAATAATAATAATAATAATAATAATAATAATAATAATGTTTTATTTTCGCTGGCAGAGTTAAGGCCATAAGGCCTTCTCTTCCACTCAACCAGCCTTAATCAATACAATACATAAATTTAAATTATTTTTATTTATTTTATTAGGTTATTTTACGACGCTTTATCAACAGCTTTGGATATTTAGCGTCTGAATGAGATGAAGGTGATAATGCCGGTGAAATGAGTCCAGGGTCCAACACCGTAAGTTACCCAGCATTTTATAAATTTAAATTACAAATATTTACACTGCACTTAAAAGGTTCTCCAGCAATATTCTTCACTACATATTTATTTAAATTTAGATAAATCTATAAGGTAGATAAATCTATAATATCACAAATAGGAGATTACTTTGTATTACGGGGAAGGAAACAATAATCACCAATTAGAAACAGGATTCTTTATTCATAAAAGAACAAAGTTAACTGTAAAAAAAATCGAATTTATCAGTGACAGGTTATCGTATTTAGTACTTAAGGGTAGATGGTGCGACATTGTAGTTATAAATGCTCACGCCCCTACAGAAGATATATTTCATCCTGTCTAAGGTTTTTCAGTGCTTTTCCTAAGGCGCTAAGACAAATGTCGGGATGAGCCCTAAAAGAAGTGGATCACGGACCTGCAATCATATTCCCATGACCCCGGCAATTGCTCTAAAATTGAATTAATATTTTACATCTATGCCCTCCCGCCTATCTTATCCTAATTGAGTCACTATAAAGCCAAATGGCTGGTCTCTATTATGAGACGATTCAACAAGACTCAAGTCATAAATAAATCGACCTCCTACCGAAAAGCCAATTGGCTAGTCTCTTATATTGAGACAACTCATCCTGCCTAAGGTATTTCCGTGAATTTCCTAAGGCATTAAGACAAATGTAGGGATGAGCCTAAGAGAAATGGGCCACGGACCTATATGCCCGTCCCCATAAATTCCCCTTCTAACAAACGACGTAAATGCCCTATTTCAGATATAAATTACCTGTTATAGGGGCGAGGTTACTCTACTCATCTAGTCGCATTGCGATAGGACAGGGAACCTTTCAATTTGCAGATTTAGAATTCACGGCATCTCTTCTGACGGCCTTCACCTGCCCTGTTATCGAACAACAGATGACTGAGTCTTCTCAACTCCACTTGCACTGCGAAATGGCAAGGCCCCTTTCAATGTGCAAGCTTACTCTGCCATCCTAACGACAAAGAAACGAGTCTTCCCGACACTTTCTGCACTGCGAAATGACACAGATTCTTTCAATGTGCAGATTTACACCAGTCACTTCTTCCTTGTCCCGTGATCACTTTGATTACATTTCCGTCCCCTGCGTATGTGGTACCTAAGAGGTTACGTAATTTTCGGCTTTTCCCCTTCAAAATGTTCTAGAATTCCTTCAGTGGAGCAGCGTAGCCCGGAGTGAGACAAGTGGCCAACAGACTTGGAGCTGACATATTTAGTTTCTTTCAGCCCCGAACCCCTTGCAAGGACGCGTTTTGCGTATCTTTTAATTTTCTCCTCCCACTTCACTTATTTCAGTTCAATTCAATTCAATTCAATTCAATTCAATTCAATTCAAGAAGATATATTTGGGACTAAAAGGGAAGTTACAGGAAAATGGAGAAAGTTACACAACGCAGAACTGCACGCATTGTATTCTTCACCTGACATAATTACGATCATTAAATCGAAACGTATTAGATGGATAGGATATGCAGCACGTATGGGCAAAGCCAGAAATGCATGTTAGTTGGGAAGCCGGAGGGAAAAAGAGATCGGAAACAACCCTGTAGTTACCATTCAGCAGAGGGTACGGACTGAGATTGCCCTCGCACGGAAGTCGCTCAGATGGGCCCATTGTACTGCCCGGGATGGAGTGGTGTGCATTCTAGGATCCCCCGCACTACAGATCTCTCTGCACGCCGCCTCCGAACTCTCCTACAGCCTACACGACTCTTTACCTCACCCCTATTCCTCTACCAAAGTCCCACGAGTTGCCATGAGTCCAGCGGAGAGCGCACGGTGTATAGCACTACCACCAGCCACGAATGACATATCCACGAGGTTCAAATTTGGTGGCTGCCCGCAGCCGATTCTACATCGGAGCAAGCACGAAATATAGAAAAGAAACGGAGATGATGCTGATGGCTAAATGAGTCTGAGGTCTAACGCCGAAAGTTATACAGCAATTCTACTTCTATTGGTTGAGGGAAAACCGCGGAAAAACCCCATCCAGGTAACTTGTCTCAATCAGGATTTCAACCCGGGTCCTCTCGTTTCACGATCAGACGTGCTAACTGTTACTCCACAGCTGTGGATTAAGATGGTAGTTAGTCGAGATGAGACCAAGGATTCACCTTGTAGCCTATTATTATCTGACATTCAACTTACATTTGGGGAAAATTTCGGTTAAATTCCAACAAGGCAATTGAGTCATGGGAAATTTGAATCCAGAATGAAGCAAACGTTCTGATGGGGGCCAAAATTTGCATAAGCGCTTCTTTTGACACTATTAACATGGTGGAAGAAAAAAATTTAACTTTTTTATGTGCCCCCATCAGAACGTTTGCTTGTAAGTGCAACCTGGCATAAGTAGTTAAGCTTTTAATCCCGGAGTTATTTTGTTTAACTTTCAGTATTATATGCAAATAAACTCATCAACATTTTGCCGTTATTATTATTATTATTATTATTATTATTATTTTATATATTGTTATTTATATTTGCTGTGTATTTTATACTGGTTGAGTGGAAGAGAAGGCCTTAAGGCCTTAACTGTGCCTGTAAAAGTAAATCAACGAAATCAAGTAAATGAACAAATAGTAATTTCAGTATTATAGGAAAGATCGTGGTATCGGTCTTTATCAATATAGTCAATATGAACAGTCTATGTGTTCTAGTTTTGTTCATGGATAGGACGTCAGTTGCAAGCACAAACAAGATGCAAGTGTTCTCTGATAGTGCCTAGACACGCGCCAAGCATGACTTGACGTCAGTATAGTCTAAGAACAACTAACCTTATCTCCGAATGTTCTGGGCAAGAATACGATCCCTAGTACAGCAATTAGTAATTACATTCTGCTTTTGGTACAAAAATGTTATTTGTGCTTGCTGTTTCATTTAATTCGAAGTTATTTATTGATATCAATCAAATTGGAACACAGAAAAGAAAAGAAAAGAATACTGGTTACTAAATTTCCATTAAAGTGTAATTCATCCGCTGAACATACGAAGTATTCACAGTTGCAGCGATTATTCGCTTAGAAAGCTCTAATCGACACTACCTATACCTGATTGACAGTTATAAAGATTTGAAGTTAAGATTCAATTGATTATAGAACTTTGCGTCCATTCCAACGTGCACTATCTGTTTAAAAGTATTGGGCATATTCGCATGTTTGTGTCTCCCAAAGTAAGGAGTCGCTACTGTAATTGAAAATAAATTTTATACACATTAGCAATATGTAAAATATGAGTTTTAAAAACACAATTAAAAGCAGACTTTGCCATATTGACCACTGACCATACCACACAGCGACAGACAATGGCAGAACCTCAGGTAGTTGACCCATTCAGAGACAGATTTTACTTTTCATACGTTACACCTATTGACGTGAAGAAAGCTCTTAAACGCAACAAATCCAAAGCGACAGGTTTTGAAGACATTAGTATCGCAATGATAAACAAACTTAGTGACGTAATCTTACCAACACTGACACACATTTTCGACGCTTCGCTGACAACATCCATTTATTCTAAAGCTTGGAAAAAGCCTGTGTGCGCCCTACACCCAAAGTTAAAACACCGACTACCCCCAACGACTATCGACCTATTAGTATTCTACCTACCTTGTCCAAGGCGTTAGAGAGAATAGTACACAGACAACTCACTGACTACCTAAACAGATATGAACTCCTGGACACATATCAGTCAGGTTTTCGGACTCGAAATAGTACAGCAACTGTACTGTTGGGAGTAACGGAAGACATCCGAAAAGCTATGGACGTATGTAAAATTACAATACTGAGACTACTAGACTTCAGTAAAGTGTTTGACGCTGTAAATATCGACTTACTGACGAGAAAATTACGATCACTCCAACTATCTCGTCTTATCTCAGCGAACGTCAGCAGTGTGTTTCCATTGGAAGTCGAACTTTTTCTTGGCGTATCGTTGATTCTGGAGTCCCACAGGGATCTGTTCTATCACCACTATTATTCACTATTTACGTAAATGACATCCCTTCGACTCTACAGCACTGTAAGCATCACCTTTACGCAGACGATTTACAAATCTATATCCATACAACCCCTGATTCACTCAATGACGCAATACACAATCTTAACGAGGACCTTGAATCTATATCTGCATGGACCATAAAGTTCGGTTTGACTCTCAATCCAAGAAAATCACAAGCAATCCTAGTGGGACATAAACGTGTATTATGCAGCATTACTCCTACTCTTCCAGTCAAATTAAACGACACAATAATCCCTTTTGCTTCCTGTGTTAAAAACCTTGGAGTTTATTTCGATACGCATTTAAACTGGAATAACCAAGTAACTCATATTATCAAAAAAAGTACTTTCCATACTACATTCCTTAAACAGCATTCGAAAATTCCTTCCGCTATCACTAAAAAAATATTAGTGGAAACACTAGTAATGTCCCACTTCGATTATTGTGATTTTCTACTGACTGACCTCAATGTCAACCAGTCGCAAAGATTACAACGTGTTCATAATTCTTGTGTTCGCTTCGTCTGCGATCTCCGTCGCGCTGACCACATTACCCCATCCTTCCAAACTCTAAACTGGCTACGACTTACCGAACGTAGAAATTTTCATTCCCTTGTTCTTCTTTTCCAAGTCCTTCACACCTCTACACCTACGTGCCTTGCCTCCCGTTTCAGTTACCTGTCATCATATCATAATCTCTTCACACGCACGCAAAATAGTCGCATACTAGCCATATCAACACATAAGACATCATCGTATTCATCATCATACACAATGTCGCTATCGCGCTTGTGGAATTCCCTACCCAGTGACATCAGAAACTGTCGGAATTTAGCAGTGTTCAAAAACAAACATATTAAACATTTTCTTATTGCGTAGAGTAGGTTTGATTTTTACTTCATTAGTAAAAAAAATCTTTCTTCTTAACTTCCACAATAAACTGTCTAGCCTTTATTAATTAGTTAATCTTTTAGTACTTTGATTTTTATTGTATTTGTAAATGCAATATTAATTGTAATTATAATTGTAATTGTATTCCTAATATTGTAGTTGTAATCCCTTGGCAGAGGGTAAGAGAAGGCCTGATGGTCTTATCTCTACTAGGGTAAATAAGTAAATAAATAAATAAATAAATAATAAATAAATTGCTTATTTTCAACACAAAGATCACTATGCATTCGGACACATTATAACTGCATACGATGGCACAATTCACGTGTTTAAAATTGGACGTTTTTCTGCAAAACTATTTAAAACACATGAAAGTACTCCTTGACTTTTTCGTTACCCTTTACTAAAGATATCGTCCACCAAATTTAATGATATGACTTACGGTTCACCCAGTATATGCCATCCTTATTTTCAGATCGTCCTGATACCATAGGTCTCAACGATAAGCTTTAACATACGTTATCAATTATCATACTACTTTACAGACAGAGCTAAATTACTGACTATAACCATGCCAGTTCTGTCCACCGAGAATATCTCTCTTTTATCAAACGTCCAAACATGTATCTGTTACATTGAGGTAGAGGTAATTCCCTTTCTTCTCCGTAACGATATCTCTTCCGTTTCACTGCTTCTTCGATCCATGATCTCTCGGATTCCTAACAATATCAAAGTCTGGTCAGTGGACACAGTAACTAGAGAATATCTGCTTCCTTCGTTCTGAACAGTCGTAACATAAAATCTTGGAGTTCAGAGATAGTGCAATTACCTGATCAGATTACTGTAAGATTAAATTGTTCAGCCCGTACAACTTACTAAGCATTGAAAGGGAGCTTGCTGATTCTCGTGATGAATGCAGAAAGATTTTCGTTCTACAGCGTGATTCACGAGGATTTATCGTCCTTTACGGAGCTTATTTCCGAAGACATTCTGAGCAAAAAATGTAATATAAACATGGGTCCTATTCTCAATATTTACAGAGTCACGTCTCGTTATTAGAACGCATTGCCGTGAACATGTGATCTTGATCAGCGTGCAGTCAGCAGCCAGCGCGAGCGCTACGGAAATCAAAGATAGCCGTATGCAGTTACGTAGAGCGACGAGTGCCGTTCACAGGCGTGCGGCCAAGCGTACTCAAGTGGACGACATTTTTAAAGATGTGTTGTAAACAGTCCAAGACTGTAAATTAGGATGCAGAATTTAACTTAAAATAATTAAGTTGGTGGAAGTGGTGTAATTTGTAATAATTGCTGTGATAAATGCGTAAGAATAATGTAATTTTCTAGTTAAAAATTGAAGAAGATGTCTGTACGAAGCAACTAAGGAGTTCACAGCACATTTTTAGCTTCATAATTCTTATCGATTAAAGAAATGATATTTCTGAATTGTTCATTTTCTGTTTGTATTATTCTTCTAAAGAAAAAACGTATTTTACAAACAACTTTAAATTAGTGTAAGTCTATAAATATTGAGAATAGGAACTATGTTTATATGACTGTTTTTGCTCAAAATTTCTTCAGAAATAAGCTCCGTAAAGGACGGTAAATTCTCGTAGGTCACTCCGTATAATAAGTACTTTACTCTTACAATATTACAGCATTCGTACATTATTATCTGACTTATAACGGGTGGCAATTCTGTCGTCGTATGCATGAGTATAACATATACTACGAGCAGATTTTTCTAAAGTAAATAATTATCATTATTTTCTTCGCTGTAACTGCATTGTCTGAGGTGACTGCTGACTAGCTACATATGATAAAGGATGGGTAGAGCGGAGAAAAATTATTTACGTCTGACGCTTTATCTACTAAGCCACACCGAATTTCAGCTCCGATACCGGATTGAATCCTTTCAGCTTATGTTCCCTTTTAGTGGCCAACACCCTAGATCATTATGTAACAGATAACTCATCGCTATGTTAAAATCGGCAGCTCTTTGAAGAGAACAACCGTCAGGATCGCCATCCGTCCGCAGTAAACGAATACGAGATGGCAGTACAGTCGCTAATGCAATTAAAATGGGAATTATGACGTGACTCATTATGTAACAACTAGATGGCAGCGTAGTAAATGTGACAAAAGTTGTTAACCTCAAAGCCTATAAGGCCTACCTATCTGGTTATATATATATATATATATATATATATATATATATATATATATATATATATATATATATATATATATATATATATATATATATATATGATCTAGGCCAACACTCATTGTGCAGAGGTGCTCTCATTACAAGTGACTTCATTACTTCAGATGTATACTTATTGTTCTTCCTCTGACACATATCGACAAGTGAGATGTAAGATGTACTGCCTGATAATAGATGTACAGATACAGAAATAAAATTTATAGCTCCCTTATTGTAAAAGTTTCACTTATAACACTGTGCATGTGCAGTAAACAAGAGCCCTGGTATATATGCTACTTGTGAACAGTCGTGTGAAATTGTTGCCTACATACAGGTGGACTCCCATCAAGACTTTTTTATTCGTTGTTAACTCTGTAGCATCTATTAGTGCTCTTTGGTTGTGCTAACTGATGGAGTGCTCCAAATTTTAATTCCCGTATCTCTACATAACAGCCAGATCTTCAGTCAAAGGTAACTCGTAATGAATGATGATAACGATTATGATAGAGAATTATTGGGATTTTACAGGGGAACCGGAGTACCCGGAGAAAACCCCTGCGTTGCCTGGATCACGGCTTGGCCAACGGAAATTATAAATTCGGAGTGGAGCGGGATTTGAACTAGGGCCTCTGTGGCTCATTGCTAGAGTGTTGGGATTATAAACCAATAGAGATATAACAACTTCTGTTTGTGACCTTTCCCTCTGTACTAAATCGACACAAAATTGAGGATTCTATTTTGCAAAATATCAAAACCAATTGAGGAACATAGTATCTATGTTAGACAACTCCATTTTTTGCGATTTCGAGATATCGATTGTTTCTCATAGACTTTTGTGTGCTGAATGCGATTCTGGAACTGTTTAGTTTCAAAACTGGACAGAACAGAGCGAAAATAGCACTTAATTGTGCAATTTAGATTCAAAATGTAGACAACTCCACTGTGGCTTGGTTTCAAATTAGGACAATTCCTTCAGTAGCTAATGAGAAGCCCTCATTGATACCATCTTTTCCAATCACTCATCGCGATTCCAACATGGCTGGTTGTTTATATAATCGGTTTGTGGATGAATGAGTACTGTTTTACGTAAATTTGCTTTGAAACCGAGTTAGAAGAGACTTAGATTCAAAAGTAGACAATTTCACTTTAAATGTGACTTCGTTTCGTTTCAAAATCAGACAGCTCCACCTCAAATATGGCTTCATTTAGTTTCAAAAATAGACAGCTCCACTTTAAATATGGCTTCATTTGGTTTCAAAAACAGATAATCCCATGACTTAGTTTCAGAAATGGACAATTCCACTTTTTAAACTTAAATTTCGACCTGGATATTAATTTTAATCACATTTTGAGACTGAAAAAATATTTCTATGATCCATGAGAATGTTAAAAAAAAAAGGTACGTATAACGGTGACATTGGTTTCCAGAGTCTAGTTTTTCGCGTCTCCTGTAAAAAAAGCAAAAGTGGAGTGGTCCAACTTTGATACCAAGCTCCTCAATTGTGTATCTGTAACAATATACCTAATGATAATAGTAGAATAATTATAATAACAAAACTGCAAATAATAATGTGTTTTCGTATTTTAAATAATTTTATGGAATTTTGTTATTTTTTAATAAGTGCATTGAAGTTTAAAAATACATTTATGTTATTCAGAAATATATTTGCATTTAGAGAAACGTATAGGCCTATTACATGCCACTCACAAAGGCATATAAGTTGTAGCAATTTGGAACTAGTTTCTTCACATCATTGTGCACTTACTTCGCTTTTTGGTGGATGAAAAGTCGCATAAAATGGCAAGCATATCGGCATGTTGAGAGCGTGAACTTGTGGTATTTCGACAATTGTAATGTGGTTCGGTAGCAACATCTGTTGCCACAAAGTGAACTTGATCCAAAGTTTGCTCCGCTCTCTTGAGTTATTACATTGTGCTTTGGGGAAAGACGCAGTGTTGAAGGGAAGAGGAATTTTATTACCTTTCTAGGCTACAGAATTTCACTACTACATCCTCTTCTATACGAGTATTGCCATTCAGGAAAATTTCATCTTCACCTCCAGCAATAAGTCTCAATGCATATTAAAAGAAAATTAAATTGTCTTGTGTCTTTCAGTGACTTCGATTCTAACCTATATTATTGTCTTCTAGTGTTCCAATGAATTTAGCATAGCCTACGTAAATTCGGATTATGTTAGGCCTACTCCTTTGTCTTGTTATTCGATTATTTTCAGAAAGCATCTATTGAAAATAAGTTTTCAAACTTCACTACCTTCATAACAAATTAACATAATAATTATGACTACATCCCTATACTTGTTAATGGTATTTGATAATAATTTTATTTGTAAAGAGAATTTATGGTGAAATAACTCTGTAAAGTTGTCAACTTACTACAATTTCTTTAATAAGCTTAATACCGTCAAACGAGCGGGCCCGAGTTCAAATCCTGGTTGCGACAAGTTATCTAATTGAGGTTTTTTCCGGGGTTTTCCCTCTACCCATTAAGAGCAAATGCGGGTAACTTTCGGCGCTGGACCCTGGAATCATTTCAATGGCATTATCATCTTTACGTCATTCAGACGTTAGTTGGCCACAGCGGTTGATAAAACGGCATAAAATAACCCTTTAAAATAATAATAATAATAATAATAATAATAATAATAATAATAATAATAATAATAATAATAATAATAATAAAGTTATGGTTTATTCAACTATGCTCGCAACTGCAGAGGTTATATCAGCATCGCCGGTGTGCCGGAATTTTGTCCCGCAGGACATGCCAGTAAATCTACTGACATGAGCCTGTCGCAGTTAAGCAACTTAAATGCCATCGACCTGGACCGTGATCGAACCCGCAACCTCGAGCATAGAAGGCCAGCGCTATACTAACTATGCTACCGAGGCCGAATAATAATAATAATAATAATAATAATAATAATAATAATAATAATAAATACATACATACATACATACATACATACATACATACATACATACATACATACATACATACATACATACATACATACATACATACATAGATAAGTGTTCTGCCCATGATATTTCACTCCAAACCCAGCATTATCCAATCTTTCATATTTTCTGCCTTCCTCTTAGTCTCCGCGTACGATCCACATATCTTAATGTCGTCTATCATCTGATATCTTTTTCTGCCCCGAACTCTTCTCCCGTTCAGCATTCCTTCCAGTGCATCCTTCAGTAGGCAGTAATCTTCTCAGCTAGTGATCCATCCAATTCCTTTTTCTCTTTCTGATCAGTTTCAGCATCATTCTTTCTTCTTTCACTCTTTCCAGCATAACTTCGTTTCTTATTCTGTCTGTCCATTCCACACGCTCCATTCTCCTCCATATCCACATTTCAAATAATAATAGCAGCGATATTACGCCCTCTGCAGTTAAACTGTAGCGTTTGTACCTACAGACCAGTCCACGGTGTCTGGTTTTTTAATAGAATGTTTAATTTAGAATAGAATGTTTTATTTTCGCTGGCAGAGTTATGAATATTTACAATACATTAAAGATTTTACGGCAGTAACCTTGACAGGGAAATGAATATTATATCCCTCCCACAGGAACTAGGTGTGTTCATTCTGTAGTTTTTGTCTCATAGCTATTGTATAAATCGAAAGTTCTTTGCCATTCTGATCATAGTACAGGAATTCCTCTACTAGTGAATCATATGGTTATGGTACTCTGAAATAGTGTTTCCGGAATGTTTGTGGGCTTTATTTGTTTATTTATATTTCGCTAGAAAAGAGTTAGTGCAGGCTAATACAACTTTTTTCAAAAGAAGTGTACATTATGAAAGTTCGCTGAAGATAAGCTACACAATAGAACTATCTATGTTTGCGCAAACGTTCAAATATATCATTCATTGGGATCCTGATTCACGTGCAATATTTTACCGTTGAGAAATTTTAATGTTAAGTAGTTTAGGCACAATACATTTTTGACTGACAGATATTTATTTATTCATATTTCTTATTTACACAATAATTTTTAGCTTCTAATTTTCAAGATACTTGGCATTTCTCAGCGAACACGTCAGATATTACATGCATGGACACATACGAATATTTCATTGATATTTTATTCCATTTTTCAAGAACTTGGTTTCGTATTTGGTTAGAAAGAGCATCCCAGTTTCATTATCTTGGGTTGTCGTATTTTCGAAACGAGGATCGTGTGTGTGCAGAAATAATCCTATGATTACTACAAGTTTTTTAAAATAATTATTGTGATGTGTAAGGTGTCCTGTCAATAGCAAACTTATCATGTTTAAAGAAGTTAAGTCCAAAACATTGGTTGCTCAACAAACTGTTGGCGTCATTTCCTTTATATAAACGAGATTGTCCCAATTGGGAAATTTTTCTATGTAAGCTTTAGCTGAATTGAAATCGGTAATATTTTAAAGTTGTGTTAGGAAAGTGTTTTGCCACGGCAATATAATATGGAATTACAATTTTTCGTTAAAAGTGTGCTTTTGGTAATTTAAAATGTGCGCTTTTGAAACTTTTCAAAATGGTCAGAAGTGCGCTTATGATGTACATCCCACTATTCTTACCTCCTGAAAGTTGTGTTGTGAATTCCTTAAGCATTAACAGAAGGTGAAAAAGTTCAATCTATACCTCTTTTAAATAATACTCCATTGCTCTCTCTCTTTCTTTCTCTTTGTCTTTCAGATCTAGGTATGATCTATATATACATGAAAATGATATCTCCACCTGATGTAATTTAAGTAATAATACGAATTAAAAAATTAATAAAATTTTCACCTATCGATTTTAAGAACGACAATAACTTTGTTTCTAGAATTGTTCGAGCTACGTTTTTCACTGCTTTGTTATAATTAAGTTTATTGAACATTATTTTTCTGTTCAGAAAAACCACAAATGCTGCTACAGATATGACGCGTTAAACAGAAAACGCAATGAAGATAAATCTAGAATGCAAAATGGAAACTTTTCTGGTTTATTTTCAAACAAGAACTTGAGGTATGTCGAGAAAAACTCATATAGGCCTACTAATGACTAAAAATAAATTTTAACGTTATATAAATTCTCTTCATCGCATCGGTGGAATGTTCGGGGAGAGAAATCAATGAACAAGACTTCGGAAACATATTCCCAACGAGAAATTCCTTACTCATAAACTCCCCAAAAAATCTTATGGCGCGGTATTAGCGTATATTAAATATTTACAAATAGTTCAAATTCCATTATGTCAACATTTATAACAACACGCATTATATTTGTTCATTAAGCACATACCGTATTGATTATGCGTAGTGTACGCGTTACAATATTGATGTGTTAATCTCTGTCTACAGTGAGAGACTTAATTTTGTGATTTAACAAATTGAATTAAACATTTGAGATTAAATACAGTTTTGAATTTTTTTTTCCTTTTCCAGGTGAAGTGAGCCACAAAGAAACTCACAATATTTGAAATAGGCCTTTAACCTCCTAAAAGTTGTTAGGTTTTCAATTTAACCGTCAATAAAATGATATTATTACGAACATGACAAATACTGTCTTAGTATATTATGTTTTCGCAGTTGTTCAGTACTTTAAGATGTTGCGAAACACATTGCTGTTGATAGTTTATTTTACTGATTATTTATTTAAACAAAATACAAATATTTGATAAATACGCAAATAATATAATGAATAATCTATGTGTTCTTCAGCATACATTCACAAATATATTCTTTACGAAAATAAATTGACTGGGTCACTGGCTAAGAAGAAATTGCCCATTGAAGGATACACTCGAAGGAATGGTGAACGGGAGAAAAGTTCGGGGCAGAAGATATCAGATAATAGACAACATTGAGATATATGGATCGTATGCGGAGACTAGGAGGAAGACAAGACAGATTGAAGAATGCTGGGTTTGTATGAAAAAAATTGTCCTGGGGCAGAGAACTATTACTGAATGAATAATCGCAAAAGTAATTATCACTTTATTGGTAAGCAGAAATTGCATTTAATTGTGTTGATTATTTTGGGGAACGCCAGACGTCTATCAATAGACGACAATGACGTGTATCCGATTCAGTGGTATACCTTACTGACTCCCCAACTCTGCCATACATATAGTGTCCAAATGTTGGTTTCGTAATAAGAATCAAAGTTTAATTATTATACATGTGATCATGTGATGACAAAAAAGGGAAAATTCACGAATAAAAAAATGTACATTTTCTCAATATACCTTAGTTACCGATATTAAAATATTGAAAGTATGATGCATTTATAATAAATTCTGAAATGCTCGATTTCTGTGAAAAAAAATTATTTTAAAAACATGTTGTTCTTGCAGATATTTTATAATTATTTAGAAAATTACAAATGCATTAAATTTAGGGTCCTATAATTTACATAATTGTAATATAAAGTTCAGAAGATTACCTAAAACCCACACGTATAAATTGAAAAATAAGCCCGGAAAGTCTCTCAGTATCAAGCGTCTCTTGAATTCAAATAAAAATTGCGAAATTTGTTTCAAATTGAACTTTTCCAACTGTAAATTGACTGTCTGATCACATTTTAGTGTTCGAATAGCGAATACTATGGCAACAACTTAGAAAACTACGTTCGTCTGCGCATGCGTCAAACTTAAAGAGTGACACAATATTATACTATTCACCTCCTCCTTCCTAATTGTCGGCCAATAAAGGGAGAAGGCGTTGCTTACGTAGGCTTGGAATGAAGCAGAATATTTCGCATTTTTTATAACTCAAAAACTTGTGGTCAGAATCTAATAAGGAAAAAAGAATGTTGAAGAGTATTGTTTGCAGATTTTTAAGATGTTTGAGTCACCACAATATAGCAAATGTAAGACTTCTTAATTGAGGTTTGTTTTATACTACTGTAGTGTGGGAATATTAATATGTTTTTGAAGTAGAAAATCGATCAGCGATAAACTTTTTTCTTGAAGAGTTACTGTAAGTGGGTAGTTGCAGTGTGTGAAATCGTCTAAATAGACTCTACTTTATGTTGAAAGAAGACCCATGCTAATAGAAATTCTCAGTTGTTAACCTATGTCTGTTCCTTTAAGTAAATAAAACCAATCAAAATTCTTTTACGCAATATTGTAACGTTATGCATTTGTTGAGCACACGTCAGTTTCGCGTTCATGTCAAAGCACAACTCACTGATTTTTAATTATATTTCAGCCCTTCCACTGATTAACTATAATAATTCTTACAAGTGGATTATGTATGCATGCATATATGAGGACTCCCCTTCAGTATACAAATGGACTCGTTCTATTGCTGTTTTATCCTATACGGCGCGACATCACATACTTAGTCATAACATGGCCAACATTGAAAAAGTTTATATATAAATGCATGTTTAACATGAGTTAACGTATAGCAATACCTTTGTTTTTTATAACTTTGAACATGTATTTATATTACGCGATTGTCAAGATGGCCATGACTAGACCAAGATAACCACGTGACTCGGATTCGTACCGAAGCCTGTCTTTCTCGTTTACCATGGTTTTATCCGATATGACGTAAGGATTTCTATGGTAACCGAAGAAGTCTAATTTTAATTCCACAAAATCCTTTAATTTAATTTTTTCTATTAGTCTATGACGAATATAGAGACTATAGTCACAAAAAGAAGATACAGAACAGAGATACGCGCATCATAAGACGATTGCTGTAATTGCCCGAATGATAAACTGCATAAGAATAGTAATACCTACTTCAGTATTTATTTTATAAATATAATTTTAAGAATTTATATCTTCGTACATAAATAGGAATGTGTATGTTCTGCTCTTTCAACATGTGTGAGTAACTTCGTGAGAGAAAAAAGGAGAAGACCAGAAATTTATACCCGAACATTCTAGAGACAACAAAACCTTTCCAAACATGACTTGGGTTGGTCCTTTTCAAGTAAAATAATGACCTCACGCTATCTAGTGCAGAGGCTTTTCGATATATGGTATCGGCGGACATCTATTTCGTGGGAGGGACATTTTCCCTTTCGAGATATTTTAAAATAGATGTGAGTTTATGTGCTCCATTCTCAGAACCATTGATTATTCCAAATAGTCTAAACTTCTTGGAATACAGATACGTCTGTACAGCGGCGCTGCGTAATAATCATACATTATTTTTAAACTTTCATTCAGTTTAAAATCTCGCAACAGCATTTCCTTGAGTAAGAATTTTGTTTAAATTAACACTAACTTAAGACAAAGCACATTCTGAGTTATTCATCTGCTTCCGGGCAGAAATATCAACTCCTGATACTTCGTTCCTGTAATTTAATCTCAAAATGAGAACTTTTGATTCAATGACCAAAATAAATTCCGGAACTTTGCAAACAAATATAGCCTATATACCTATCAATGTTATATTGGACAATAAACTGCTTAATATGACATCATGGATTTGTAGGTGAAAAAGGAAATGATGAAGATGGATAGAACAGAAAAATTCTCTCCGGCACTTCCGGCACTGGGACTCGAACCCGGGTTTTCAGCTCTATGTGCTGACGCTTTATCCACTAAGCCACACCGGATTCCAGTTCCGATGCCGGATCGAATCCCCTCTGTTTGAGTTCTATCTCTCAATTTTATGATGATAATAATAATAATAATAATAATAATAATAATAATAATAATAATAATAATAACCCGTGGCACTACAGCCCGTGAAGGGCCTAGACCGACCAGCCGGCTGCTGGCCTCACGCCCACATGCCGAAGCAGAGGTGGACGATCATACAACCAGAATGGAGGTATCGTGTGGTTAGCACGATGAACACCCCAGCCGTTATAGCTGGCATTCGCAACCAGATTTCGCTACCTATCGTAGCTCTCCAATTGCATCACGATGCTGGGTGGGCACCGTTCCCATACTCTGGCCGAAATTTCATGAGATAATTTCTTCCCCCGTCAGGACTCGAAGCAGCGCGCATTCCGTACAATTTTATGATATGCGTAAATAATTACTTAGTGATTCAAGACGGCGCTCATCCCGTCGGATCCCGGCCACTTAGTCACTCGTAATGAGAGCACTTCTGTACATAGTTCGTTGGAAATTGTGTCACTGTCACATATTCTGTGACACAGTATATGAGGGTAGGCCACCAAAGGGAAAACTGAGAGATATAACTTAAACTGAGGGGATTTGATCCGGCATCGGAACTGGAATCCGGTATGGCTTAGTGGATAAAGCGACAGCACGAAGAACTGAAAACCCGGGTTCGAGTCCCGGTGCCGGAGAGAATTTTTCTCTGTTCTATCCATCCTTCATCATATGGTAACGCAGAATTCTTGCACGGAAATATCATATGTACTTCGGTAAATAATAATAATAATAATAATAATAATAATAATAATAATAATAATAATAATAATAATAATAACAGGCCTATGAAAAAGGAAAGCTTTCAAGACTACTTTAAGCCGAAGCATCACTTCAACAAATACAGCGTCATATTCTTTCATTAGTAAGTATCTTGATTTTATTGACAATAACATTTCAGTGCTCAAGTAATGCGGTTTGAATCCTATCATAAAGCTCACCTCATTTTCGGGATAGAGGCCCATTTATTGGGAGATAAGGCGCTAACTAAATAAGATTAATGTTTTACGCCTTTCTACGAAGGAGAGAGCTGCTCGCGTATACTAGAGCTCGTCAGTAGATGTTATCTCTCGTGAATTGTGTTTGGTGAAGGTCCCATTTCAGCTTTTATCCCTTAAAGTCCACTAAACGGGATGATGTATCAAGCAGTGCCATTTTCGTAATAAATGCTAGAAACTTGTGAATATGTTCCATCAGTACCTATTCTTGTGCAAGGACGCATATTTGTGAGTAGGCCTACCCTTCAAATTACTCCCCCCCAACTTCCCCGCCGTTTCTTTCATTTGTAAATATCACGTTATTGTGGAAGAGAATATGAAGCAGAAAGGTAGAGAAAAACCAACAGATGATATATGAGGAATATGATTTGGTTTTATTATGTCGTTAAACACAATCTTTGTAGCCTATGGATGATTTTTGCTTGATTTTAGGTCTTTAAGAAATTATTACAGAATTAAACATTTGTAAATTTTTAATGCTTAAATGGGATATACAGAGTGTAAAAAAAGTTTCTGGTACAGTGAAAATTTTAGTTTTTTTTTTTTTTCAGATATTTGATGGTAAATATCACATTTTCAGCCAAATTAATAATAAAGGATTGCATCACACCACAATCAAGTAGTACCAACTCCTACACCATAAAATTTGGTCGTACTTCCTGAGAAAATGTAACTTAACAAGAGAATAATTTTAACATACTGTTACAGAAACTTTTGTTACATTCTGTATATCACCTTTACTTTTTAACTTAGCTCTAGAATATGCCATTAAGAAAGTTCAGGATAACAGAGAGGGTTTGGAATTGAACGGGTTACATCAGGTTCTTGTCTATGTGGATGACGTGATTATGTTAGGAGAAAATCCACAAATGATTAGGGACAACACGGAAATTCAGCTTGAAGCAAGTAAAGCGATATGTTTGGAAGTAAATCCCGAAAAGACTATGTCTCGTGGCCAGAATATTGTACGAAATGGAAATATAAAAATTGGAAATTTATCCTTCGAAGTGGTGGAAAAATTCAAATATCTTGGAACAACAGTAATAAATATAAATGACACTTGGGAGGAAATTAAACGAAGAATAGATAGGGAAATGCCTGTTATTATTCGATTGAGAAGCTTTTGTCATCTAGTCTGCTGTGAAAAAAATCTGAAAGTTAGAATTTATAAAACATTTATATTACCAGTTGTTCTGTATGGTTGTGAAACTTGGACTCTAACTTCGAGAGAGGAACAGAGATTAAGTGTGTTTGAGAATAAGGTTCTTAGGAGAATATCTGGGGCTAAGAGGGATGAAGTTACAGGAGAATGGAGAAAGTTAAACAACACAGAACTACATGCATTGTATTCTTCACCTGACATAATTAGGAACATTAAATCCAGACATTTGAGATGGGCAAGGCATGTAGCACGTATGGGCGAATCCAGAAATGCATATAGAGCGTTAGTTGGGAGGCCGGAGGGAATAAGATCTTTTTGGGAGGCCGAGACGTAAATGGGAGTATAATATTGAAATGGATTTGAGGGAGGTGAGATATGATGGTAGGAACTGGATTAATCTTGCTCAGGATAGGGACCAATGGCGGGCTTATGCGAGGGGGGGCAATGAACCTGCAGGTTCCTTAAAAGCCATAAGTAAGTAAATGGGATATATACAGTGTATTTAAAAATAAATTATTTTGACGTGTTATGATTACTGTGCTTTTTTTTTTACTTGGTTATTTAACGATGCTATACAAACTACTGGATTGATTAAAGTCGATGGAACTGATGATAGCGATATGATATTTGGCGATATGAAGCCGAGGATTCACCATAGATTACCTGACATTCGCCTTACTTTGGTGAAAACTTCGGATAAAAATCTCAACCAGGTAATCATCCCAAGCAGGAATCGAACCCAGCGTAACTCCGGATCTGCAGGAAAAGGCGCTACCGCCTGAGCTACATCAGTGGCTGCTACTGTGCTATACTACTAATTTTTGCAACTGATTTTGTCTGTCAATAATGAAAATCGTAATATTGTTTTGCTTTGATTAGCTCGTGTCATCAGTTTATTTATAAATAAGAAACATTAAACGTACAAAATCTATGTCATTACTGTCATCAGTACCAATATTATATTACATTTAGCATTTTGTCAACACACTCGCGATGTGCAGTAAGGGAACAACGTTTCTGTAGAGGGAGTAGGAGTAGAAGGGAAGGTCGGGCGTGTGTCTACCGAGTTCAAGGCAAAAACTAACCCATTCCCCTATAATTCGTACGTAGACTCATCCGATCTCATGCACAGCTCTGTAGGAAGAGTGGGGAATTCTCTTGACAAAATGCAAGAGCTGTAGTGCTCAATGCTGAGAAGACAGGTGTGCAAAGAAACTGAAAATATATTCACATATTCGTCCGAAATGAAAAACAAATGGCAGGGGATTTAACGGAATCCCATCGATTTCGTGAAGCATTTATAATCAAATAATTAAAATATACAGTGTACACTTTTTTATTTTGTTTGATATATCCATTTAGCTCCATGACTAAGCGTTAGAGACAATGGATTTGTCCATGTAAGTATTTTTACTTACATATAGCCTACATACATTCCCATGTAAGAATGGATTCCCCCCAGGCTTATGTTATCGCGTGTAACGTAACCACATCCTTTTGAGTGCAAATGCTTACTCTTACTTTAACAACATGAGCCACAGCCGAATGCTAATGTTATAAGTAATTAGACCATAAACTAATGTAACTTTTGTGAACATATCCAATTCACGCCACCTCCACTCGCTACGAGTAATATGAGGGCGCCAAAGTTGGTAAAAAAATTATTAGCCTTGCAGTGCGGCATCTTGTCAATAATATCTCAGCAACGAGAGCAGATACAGACCTGTGCGACTACTCATTTGATTTGTAATTGCAAGTTCTGGAATACTGAAGTTCAATAGGCACGTACGATACATTTTGAGTGAATCATACTGAGAAATTTGTTATGAGTTGGAACTAATTTTGGAATGTCATTTCATATGAAGAAAAAGTACGCCTAATTTTATTCCATGACCTTCATTAATTATTTCTCTTATCGTAGAACCATACTCTAGTAAAATACAGTCACGAAGCTTGAGTTGTGACGGTGCTAGGAACAATATTTACTGTGCCGGTAGTATTTCGCATTGTTTATAATGAGGCGATAGTAGCGATCGTAGTGGTTGGCAACTATCTATGGATGCATATTTACTACGTATTGAGCTTCGTGACTGTATATACTAGACTGTGGTAGAACCATACTCTATATTTGTTAACCGAAACAAAAATAAATCATTCACATCAACAAAAATAGTAGTTTCATTCCTGAAAGTAAGTGACGTATTCTAGGTGCCCGTGTAATTCCTGATGCAGCGCAATTTTTTTTTCTACGACCATACTGAAATGCTGTTATTATACAATGATCATCATTTCGATACAGGCTATCACTTCGATACAGATTTCTTATTTCAATAAAAAATACTATTGATTTCGAAATTTTAAATGCTTTACTCAAACTGCAAAAGTGTAGTAAACTCAATTAAAATGGAAACAACACAAAACTACACATTTCGTGCCTGAATCAGACATTATTCAATAATTTTTATATTTCAGCTAATGTTAAAACTTACAAAAAGGAACTGTGATGTAATTTAATTAATTAATTAATTTACTTATTTATTTATTCATTCACTCACTCACTCACTCAGTCATAGACTTATTTACTTATTTATTTATTTATTTATTTATTTATTTATTTATTTATTTATTTATTTATCTATCTCTCTGTCTGCCTGTGTGTTTGTCTGTCTCTCTATCCATCCAACCATCCATCCATCCATCCATCCCTCTCTCCCTCTCTCCCTCTCTCCATCCATCCACCCACTTATTTAATTATTTATTTATCTATTTATTTATTATTATTTTTATCTATCTATCTATCTATCTATCTATCTATCTATCTATCTATCTATCTATCTATCTATCTATCTATCTATCTATCTATCTATCTATCTATCTATCTATCTATCTATCTATCTATCTATCTATCTATCTATCTATCTATCTATCTATCTATCTATCTATCTATCTATCTATCTATCTATCTATCTATCTATCTATCTATCTATCTATCTATCTATCTATCTATCTATCTATCTATCTATCTATCTATCTATCTATCTATTTAGGAACTGCAAATAAGAATCACTTGCATCCTTTGTTCCCCACTGTCTAAAACGTCACTGTTTTGTTTCCTATTAACTAAAACCATATTCATACCTCCATATTGTCAATGTAAAGTAGTATGTATCTAAACATTAATTTTAATGTTTAATTAATTTTTGTCTAACTTTTTTTTTACTAATTTCGGCACCGCAGCCAGAGGCTTATTGTGGCTAGACCCACAACACTACTGAACACACGCACAAACTGCAGGACTCCCCCGTTTACAGGGTCAGGGTACCCGGGGGCCACTGCGAGACACCACACACACTGGGCCAATAAACAGACAACCAGTCCCTGTGAAGAGGTCCGAATTAAATCCTCCTGATTTCACGACTGGGAATCGAACCCGGGCCACCTTGATCATGAGTCCAGCACGCTACCTCAAGACCTCCTCAGACTTGTCTAACCTTACTACAGTTGTACGTATCTCTCATATAAGGCTATTAAGACACTCGTGATTCTGGCACTTGTGTCTCAATAGCTATCATTATGTGATCGTTGCATAAATAACTATTACAACTTTCAGCCATGTAGAAACTTTTAAGAGGGATTGTGAAAGATTTCCTTGTTAGGTGAGATTCGAACATGCGGCCATGACTTTCACGTAGCTTCAGATCAGCCCTTAAATCACTGAGAACACGAAGGCCAACAGCAGTATTTCTGGCTTATATAAATTATACTGTATGTCTCAGGAAGCACACTATCCCATTTATAGAAGCTGTTCGTTTCCATTTTTTGTTGGTTGCTCTTCTTCTTACTCTGAAATTAGCCACAAAGCCCATTAACCGTGTGATTTATACCTCGGCCACAAATACATTACACTCCAGAATGTTTCGTGACGTATAAGCTCTAGTATCTCTCTGACTGTTCTATTTTATGTCTTGCGTATCTTACTAATTTTAGTGTGAAAGTAAATTTTATTCAAACGAAGACTAACCTAACCAAGTAACCTATATCGCACATATGTGTTTAGTACTATGTATTCGATCGTAATTAAGTGTCATGTTAACAGAACTAATTATACGTACATTTTAATCGTTCTAATATTTAATTCGAGTAATGGAGTATTACCACAGTCTAGTATATACAGTCACGAAACTTGAGTTGTGAGGATACTAGGAACAGTAGACAGTGCAGGTACTATTTCGCATTGTTTGTGATGAGGCGATAGTAGCGATCCTAGTAGTTAGCAACTATCTATGGATGCGTATTTACTACGTATTGAGCTTCATGACTGTATATATTAGACTGTGGTATTATTGACGTGAGATTTATGTCCTTTATAAATTGTAATTAGAGATTCCAGTTTGTTTCCAGAAGTAGTTACCGAAAAGAAAGAGAGATTACCGAACTGATAAGAGTTGAGTGGATTTTAAATGTATAGTACATGGATATGAAACGGTTAAAAACATGCTGACTTTTTTCCAATACTTGCAACATAGTTCCGGCTGCCGAAAAGGGAATAATTTTTATTAAAATGTAAACATTTTCTCGTAACACATACAATGCAGTAATTAAAACAAGTGAATGATTTTTTCCAGGATCACATATAAACATGTCCCTTTCTCTTGCAATGTCACGAATTTCCACTGTCCGAGTTTGCTACATTTTTTAATCCTTAATAGCATCAACTTCAAACAGCTGGCAAGCTTCCAAAGTCCGCGCTTCACTTTAAATCCTTACCATGAGTTCGTGTTTGCTATCGTCAACCTGGAACATAGCAAAAGATGTTGCTAGTAAATTAACAAGTAACTATCAGTGGCGAAGCTCTTAAAAGGCTTTTGAGGCTTAGTCTACCCAAAAAATTTCAGTTATTCATAGTAACAGTAGACCTATAAGTTTGTAATAATGATATACTGTATAGTAACACTTGGTTGCATTCCGATCCTTCCATACACTAAGTTCACTGTTGGCAGTCTTTCCAGAGTATGTAGAGAGCAGTTCAGCTTAAGCCAAGGCATGCCTACGACCTTGACTCACAAGCTTGAGGGGTGACGGGAAGGGGTATCGATTCGCTACATCTCCATACGGGACGAGATTAGCCTTCCGTCACGTCGCGCTATATTGATGTTCTCTGAAAGCGCTGCATTGTTGAGTTTAACTTAATCAAAAGTGAATGCGTGTGTGTGTGTATTAATTTTCTGCAAAATGGCTCATGCTAAGAGAAAATTGAGATCATTACTTGTAGAATTAAAAGCGAAACAGTTTTCAAGTTGGACGTATGAAACAAAATGTGGTTACAAAAAGATAGGAGATCGACACTCCATTTACGTATTAAAATAGCGGGTGGAGGAAAACAAAATAGAAATTTTCAGTTTTCATATTATAAGAAATATCTTTGGCTACCAAGGTGTTCTGACAATGAGACAAATAAGTTATGCCTATTGTTTTACCTGTGTTCTGTTTGGGGATGAAAATGAGTGGTCATCATCTTTTTGTGGGTTGTGTGTCACAAAAAATGTTGATAGAAAAGCCGATAAACATCTATTCTGTAACAAGATACCAGGTACGCAGATTTTTCAGCCTATACAGTATTTACAGCTTAGCTTCGCTACTGGTAACTACGTATAGGTCTCGCAAGCACGGAATACCGACGGAAGGAATGCAAATCAAACACTGCGATAAGGAAGAGCGGGCGACAGGAAAGGTCACGAGATAACTTGAATGATATTCACGAGTACAGTCGGAAGAGAAATGACATCGATAGAATCAGTCTTGCGTTGTGACAGTTACATTAGGACTTTAGTTTGTTCCAGTACATGAGAATGCGTGTCTTGTATCGCACGGAATTATTATTTCATTCGTAAACTTATGTTGCGCGTTTAATTAGCTTCGAATTCTTCTCTTGCTACGTTATTTATTTCCACAGCGATGTTCTCATTTATTCATCTTCTTGGAAGAGACAGTACTTCCATCGGCTCGTACCTCTCGCCTCCTTGGCGTGCCTACATACACACGTCAAAACATTGGTTTTCGGTAATCGTTTCTTGCGGGAGCTACAGTATACTTAATACTAATAATTTTCCAACTGCATACTGTATAAGTCCACACTTGTAACTTGAAACATTTTGCTGCCCACAACTCAAGAAAAGTTGTAACAGCATTGTCACTTATGGGAGTTGTGTCCATGCGATCAGCATTACGTTCTTCAGTCACAGCTCCGAACTGTGACAGCTCCGGAAAAATCGCTGTGACATAATAGCGTTGTCATAGTGCGATTTTTGTCTTCGGATGATTCTTCATGATTGTGAATGTTTCTCATCACGAGCCGACAGATGTTCTTCTGCGAATTGATATACCGTTGCCATGTCTTATATCAACAAGACTGATTAGCACAGGTAACAAACATTCTTAGTTGTGTTATCGCTATGTATGGGAACGTATATTCGCCCAAGAATGTTCACGAATGTATAGATGAAACATACAGACCGATTATTTAGTCCTGACAGCTCAGAGACGCGAAAGAGGGGAAGTAATAGGAGTAGTGGGGAGAGCTCCGGAGTAGAGATAAGGGCGAGCGGTCAGAAAAGGAATGCAGTACAGCTTAATTGTACTGAAAAAATACCGCTCTACCGCACGCACGACATCCGATTGCTCCTTAGGCAAGCGAGTGACTAACCCAAACACCCCTTGGCGTAACTAACTGGACTCACCCGACCCAGGCGCACATCTTCGGCGACTGTCAGGACTAAATAATCGTACTGTACGTGGAAGAATACAAGGTGGAAGGGGACCGATGCACCAAAATTTAAGAGGTGATTCTATATGTTAAATACAACAGAACTTTTGTTACACTTCTCCTTCGATGAAGTACCGTTAAGCAGGAAAAAAGTAGTCTTTGTCCAATGTTTGCAGCGCTCTATTGCGGTAACGGTCCGAGAGAAATGACTGATTGCTATACAAGCAGATAGGTAAAAATTATCTGAATAGTTAATGTCTTGAGCCTTTATTTATTTTGCAATTTAAACCGTTTAGCCATGATTTAAATTGAATAATTGCGAAAATCGTTAACGTGTATTTGAAGTTGCTCACTAAGTCACTCGAAATGTTTAAACATCTTGAAGGATGTATTATTTTTTGTCTTCTTCCGCTCGAGTTATTTCCATTCTTATTTTTCTTAGTTCGTACCAAAAGGCAATTATATATAATCTGCTTTTCTTATTGTACGTTCTACATTTTCTTGTTCAACTGGTATATATTCTATAACATGTGTTATTCTATATCAACACAATTATAATAACTTTCCATGCTAACTGTTTTAACTCATTGCAGTGTTCTTTTCTACATTAAAGGTTTCGAAGTATTCTGCGATGTAATGCTATTTAATGTCACTTGTTTCTGAGCATCCTGAAATACATTCTACAGTATAACTTCATTTCTGCTATGCAGTCTCTGTTCCACTTCGTCTGTTTGACAAATTCTCATAACTGCACATCGACATTGGAACAAACTTCATTAAAGGAAAATTACGTTGTTTTCTTTCTCGTATTTATTCTGTTCCATAATTGGATGCATAATTGATGCTCCTCAGATGTACTGTATGTCGCTTTTCCAGTAACTATCCTTAACGTAATGGCGATGCAATGTTGCTTAGTAGTCAATGCTTTGAATACTCATTTAGCTGTGACGTAACTACAGAACACCAAACAGCTGTAGGCAACGCAAACATGATTGTCGTACAGTCAAGTCAACCATATGACCAACAAATTTGTCGTAGGAAATTGCCTCTCACCGCTCACCTCCAGCGAGAGATAGATATACAGGGACATCATTTTATTTCTACTTCAATTTTTATTGTACCTGAGTTTTGAATGTACTTCCCTCCCACCCCTTCTACTAGTAAACTTCCACCATACTCCACACAGAACCAGGGCAGCATATGAAACGATCACAGTATACAGTACTGAGTGAGTATAGTACGTTCCGGAAATATGGTCTTATTTTCCAGTGAATAAAGTGCATTCATTATTGAATCATATTTTTGCACAAGTACTGTGTCCGTTTAGTTACTTCGCTTCCCGGTTTCCCCTACCCATTTCTGCTGGCTCCTCTGGAAATGCTAGTGGCTAGGCTGTCAGCTCTTTTCTGAAAACATTTGTAGTCAGAAATTGGACGTCTACATAATATTATACAATTTCTCAAAGTAATTTAAATGAAAGGGCGTCGTTAAGTAACTGTCACGTGGTTTCCCCCCTTTCTACGACCCTGCGACTTCGACGGACAGTAGATAGCAATCTGAGTAAATTTAAATGTGCGAATCGGACGAAGTGAAGATTGAATTTAAAATACGTAAGGTACTCTGTTATAGAGTAAATACAGAATTATTTCAAGAGGCACAGGGTTCTGGCGCCCCCATGTCGACTGATACTTTGCATTATTTCTTTTGAGGTTACTGTAAAATAATTATGTTTGTTAAACATGCTACAACAATAGAAAAAATAAAGAATTACATTCCAGAAACAGTACATTCAATTTGAGAAGATATGCTTAAAAACATTTTCGATAATATGTACACAAAAGAACTAAAGCCTGTATCGAAATGAACGGCCATCATTTTCAACAATTTGTTTAAATATCTAGATTTTGATTATTTTAAATTTAAATGCACTCTCCATATTGTACGCTAATGTGCTGTAGACAGTGTACTATACATTGCATAATGGATATGTCCGCCTGGATAGTTCAGTTAATGAGTAAAACACTTATTGTTAATACTGTACTGTATTTTGAGTTAATAAAAATCCAACGAAAATTATCAAACTGAAAATCGTAATATTTCTTAGTTTACTTTAACCCATTAGTGTATAAAGTTGGATTATGTATTTAAAAGAATTTTTTTCGTAAAAATTTGCTGTTTAGCATCAGTTGAACACATATTAAGCAATAAAACTTTTTATTTTTTTTCTTGTTTGAGAAATACAGGCCGTCCGAAAAATCGGACGCTATGCACACTGATCAGTTACATTGCTGTTTCTTATTTTAGGTATTTTATAACAATAAAATCCCTTTAATAACTCAAAATCAGTTCTTGCCACGTATTTATTTTACTTTAGGTAACAATTGTCACATATTTACTACTGGTTGTGGTATTCTGTGAAACATTTACGGTGAAGACATATTTCACATTTGCAACATATAAATTTGGGTTTGTCCTTGCACTTGAACCAGTGGTTCAGTCCATATAATCACACATCCTTAATATTCGTAGGTGCACTTTTTCCTTGATATGTTGATTGTCCGTATGCTTTTAGCAGTGCTATTTTCACAAAAACGTCGAAATTGTTGAAGTTTTTTCCAGTATTTTGTTTCCTGTAGTAGAATAATCACGAATTTACTACACTGTCGTCCGAGATGTATGCGAATATTGGCTATCATAATTTCTTCTGACCATTCTGGATCTGTATGAAGTCACATACTGATCGATCTAATGTACTCCTACCATTCCTTTGTTGTTCGAAGAAAATAGTATAGGCTGAAAAATGGAAACTTTACATTATTTTTCACTTCACCATCTAGATTTAGTGGATATAGACATGTTTTCAAAGTTGGTGGCTGCTGTAACAACGCTGTTATCATTCTTTCCAACAGTAAGGACTTTATTACAGGTTCTGAAGTCATGTGAATCTGCCACTTTTTTTCTTGAATTCTGAGAGGACAGTTTTCAGTTCTATTTCCCTGTCAAGTTCCCGTAGCGCAAATCTCTTTTTTCAGCGAGATGCATAAACAATTTCACAGATGTAAAATAGTTATCAAAAAGGCACTTTATATCCTCCATGAACGGGAATTCCAACTGCATTGATTAAGGACCGAGATCTGGGCTGTAGTGTGGATGTTGAAACACCTTCCAGCAGAAGAGCTGTTATGCACTGAGCCGTAAAAGGTTGAGCGATTACCATCTTTCTTACACCTCAACAAATTCCTGTCCGATCAGTATTTTCACAGCGTCAGAGAGGAGAGAGGTGCAGGCGGCTGTCACATACTGGTTCCGATTCCGTAGCGCAAATCTCTTTTTTCATCGAGATGCATAAAGAATTTCACAGATGTAAAGTAGTTATCAAAAGGGCACTTTATATCTTCCAACCGTATTGATTAGGGAACGAGATCTGGGCTGTAGGGTGGGCTTTGAAACACCTCCCGGCAGAAGAGTTGTTATGCACCGAGCCGTAAGAGGTTGAGCGATTACCTTCTTTCTTACACCTCAACAAACTCCTGTCCTGTCAGTATTTTCAAAGTGTCAGAGAGGAGAGAAGTGCAGGCGGCTGTCACACACTGGTTCCGATCTCAGACGACAAACTTCTAAGACACAGGCGTATAAAAGTTGACCCCACGGTATGACAAATGTCTGAATTCCAGTATGAAATATGTTGAAAAATGGCTCAAAAGTTGCTTTATCTGTTCCAATAAATCTTTCCGTGAAAGAAATTGTTTCTTTCTCTAAACGGCCCCAGGGACGTGCCTCATATTGCAAAAACACCATCACTGTCCTTACAAGCAGTCTGTAATTCACAAGCACTAATAAGCATTTTTCTGCCAAGCTGATTGACATTGGCTTCGTGTTCATCAGATTTGTGGCTGTCTGTATGTGTCCAACCCATCGTGTGGTGAGATAACATAATAAAATATGAGCTCCTCTTATGCAATTTTATCTTTATTTTCAATTACTTCAATATCTCGTTCACATTTTGGCTGAAAAAGAGTAACGAAAATATCATAACAGCATTCGTATTACAATTTCCATTGTAACTGTATCCAGAGCATAGCGTCCGTTTTTTCGGACGCTGACATTTACACTTCGTTAACAACAAACCTTTTAACAAGAATGGAGATTTTTATGTGCTGGTTCAATAATGGAAGTATTAACAATAGTATAAACCTAGTATAAAAAATGACATTGTTATAAAATATATTAATTTATAAATTTAATTACCCCTTGCGCACAACATCGTACTGCTTGGTTGATATCTTAAGAATATGTGTTCTCTAACACTGAAAATTCAAGCTGAAAAGCAGAAACTGCTAAAATCAATATAGCTACTACATTGAGGAAGTAATATATAGCATATTTTAAACAAATTAGCTCGAGCACTGTAACCTGTACAACAAAATTCTTTTGTGTCCGATTTTTCGGACACTATGCACTAATGGGTTAATGGATGCACTAATTTTCTTCCCTCTTATACCTAGTAAAGTGA
This sequence comes from Periplaneta americana, assembly GCF_040183065.1. Lineage (NCBI taxonomy): Eukaryota > Metazoa > Arthropoda > Insecta > Blattodea > Blattidae > Periplaneta > Periplaneta americana. The sequence continues at coordinate 78,728,233 of NC_091120.1, forward strand.
TTTGTTTGTATTTTACACTAGTATCATCAAACTCCGGTCTTGGAAGGGGATAACATAGTGTTTGCGGTTGTCAACCGTTAATCCAAAAATATAGCCAGGTTAATATTAGAAATGTTAGTAAAAACAAAATAATGACCCGGTATATTTAAATTCATGAACGTATATACTCGTATGTATGAAACAATGAAATAGAATAGGGAAAGGATAGGCTACTGACATTGAGGTCTAGGCTATATAGATATAAAATTAAATGATTACAAAATAAATGCAGTCATTGACTTGAAATTCAGCACAACATACGGCATGTTAAGCATTTTGTTTAACATAACACAACCAGAAAACAGAACTGTATATTTTCATTTTCACGAAACACTATAGCCATTCAACAAATTTGTTACTTTGAAATGTATTTGAGTGTGCAATGAATAGCCTACGTTGAGGATTTGTATCAGAAGGAAAGGACAAAGAAAAGAAGACGGGAAGGAAGAAAGAGAGACAGGTTAAAAGAAAGAGATGGAGGAAGACAGGAACGGAGGAAGAGAGAAAAAGAGAAAGCGTGAGATTGGGAACGAGGGAGGGAGGGAAGGAAGGAAGGAAAGAAAACGGGAAGTTTATAATTATTATTAACGTGAGGTGTCTAATTGCATGGATTTACAAAGGATACCTGTGTTTTGTTCAATAAAGAAAATTGTAGTTTTTATGTTATTTACTAGTAGATTCAAAGTACTTGATTTCATTTCTATGTGGCTTGTAAATTAGACTTCAAGGTAATAAATTATGAACAAGAATATTACTGTTAACATCAGCTGGATTGTTGGAAATATATGTCATCTTAATATCTCAATGGCAATATATATATATATATATATATATATAATAATAATAATAATAATAATAATAATAATAATAATAAAGCGAGAGAGAGAAGAGTACGACAAGGATGACCTTTATCATGTGCCCTATTCAACATCTATTTGGAGAATTTAGTGAAGAACAGTTTTCAGAACATGGGACTGGTGGAAGTAGAAGGAAGAAGAATAAAGTGCATAAGATTTGCTGATTATATGGCGTTGTTACTCGTAATAAAAGAAGAGACGATACTAAGGGATATGCTAGTGGAGCTAAATGACAGTTGTAAACACTATGGGATGAAGGTAAATGCAAACAATACGAAGACCACGGTTGTCGGAAGAAAAATAAAGAAGGTAAACATGAGAACACTAAATGAAGCAGTAGAGCAAGTGGACAGCTTCAGACAATTGGGGTGTACTATTAGCAGTAACATGAGCTGCTACCAGGAAGTCAGAAGGAGAATAGCAATTGCAAAGGAAGGGTTTTAATAGAAAAAAAAGCGTCTTCTGCGGGCCTCTGGAAAAATAACTAGGAAGAGACTAATAAAAGCTTTGTGTGGAGTGTGGCTTTGTATGGAGCAGAAACATGGACCTTACGACGAAATGAAGAGAAGCGACTAGAAGCATTTGAAATGTGGATATGGAGAAGGATGGAGTGGGTGAAATGGACAGACAGAATAAGAATTGAAAGTGTGTTGGAAAGAATGGGCGAAGAAAGAATGATAATAAAACTGATGAGGAAGAGAAAAGGGAATTAATTGGTTGGGTCACTGGCTGAGAAGAAACTGCCTACTGAAGAATGCACTAGCAGGAATGGTGAACAGGAGAAAAGTTCGGGGCAGAAGAAGATATCAGATGATAGACGACATTAAGATATATGGATAATATGCAGAAACTAAGAGGAAGGCAGAAAATAGGAAAGATTGGATAATGCTGAAGTTACAGTGGAAGAGCTGCCCTTGGACAAAACTTTATGTATGTATGTATGTATGTATGTATGTATGTATGTATGTATGTATGTATGTATGTATGTATGTATGTATGTATGTATTTAGTTCGTTATTTAACGACGCTGTATCAACTACGAGGTTATTTAGCGTCGATGAGATTGGTGATAGCGAGATGGTATTTGGCGAGATGAGGCCGAGCATTCGCCATAGATTACCTTACTGTTGGGGAAAACCTCGGAAAAAACCCAACCAGATAATCAGCCCAAGCGGGGATCGAACTCGCGCCCGAGCGCAACTTCAGATCGGCGGGCAAGCGTCTTAACCGACTGAACCACGCCGGTGGCTTGTATGTATGTATGTATGTATGTATGTATGTATGTATGTATGTATGTATGTATGTTTGTTTGTTCTAAAATGCTAATTTGTATTATGTAAGGAAAAGGTGACCTGAGCATATCTTTGATCCAGAGACCCTTGAATTTTCCGACATGCCACTGGCAATCTACTTCATTCCCACAATAACTTATTTTCTCTTCTTGGTCTTCTCTCTGACATTCGTTTACCCAACAATAACTCTTGCGTTTTCCATTATCTCTTAAGTCTGCCGATTCCGCCATTAAATATTCGGGTGCTATTATAACTTCAGCGGAAGCCACTTTACATTTCAGATGTTCATCAGTACTTGCGGACGTCTGAGCTGGTCTATGACTTGCGTGCAGACAACCGTCACTTATCCTGACGTTAGAGCTGACGGCACAACACTTGGTTATATCGCGTACTTGAATCTCAAGCTTCACGAACAAATTATCGATCGATATTAGTAACACCAATTCCTACAGCCTATTCCTAGACATTAACGTGAAGGATAGCGACCAGCCGTAGATTTTACTACCAAGCTCGGTGGTGCAGTGGTTAACACATTTACCTTATATTCTGAAAGTCCGGGATTCGTTTCCAGAGGCCGACTATCCTGAATTGGGTTGTTCTTGGTTTCCAAAATCCCTTCAGACGATTGGTGGGTTGGTAGAATACTAATTACAAGGACCTTTCCAATAATATAATCCTTCTGTTTTATTATATTTAACGACGCTACATTAACTACTATGTTATTTAGCGTCGATTAGGCAGAGGATTCTTTATGCGTTACCTGTCTTTCGCCTTAAGGTTGGAGAAAATCTGGGGGAAAAAAAAACCCCCAACCCGATAACCAGTCCAAACGGGAATCGAACCCTCTCCCGATTGCCACTCCGAATAAGCAGGCAAAGGTGCCTGCCGCCTGAGCTACGCTGGTAGCTCTCTACGATCCTACGTAACATAATTTCGTAACCATTATCTCACTTTCCGCGACATGCCGACCACCTGTCCGACAATATCGCAACTGACAAGCAAACATTCTCATGGGGGCAGGTAAGAAAGTTAATTTTCTTTCTTCCACCATGCTAATAATGTCAAAACAAGTACTTATACAAATATTGGCCACTCGATTGCAATTACGAGGTCGTCCAAAACGTAATATTCCCTGGGACCATTTACAGAAAGAAAACACAATTTCATGGAAATATTTATTGGAACAGATAGAGCAATGGTTGCGCTATTTTTCAACAGATTCCCCACTGGAATTGAGACATTTGTCGTACCATAGAATCAATTTTTGTATCCTTGTGTCGTGTTGTGCATCTCTCTGTTTATCCAATGGTATGACAAATGTCTCAATTCTGTTGAGTAATATGTTGAAAAATAGCGCAACAATTGCTATATCTGTTCCAATAAATCTTTCCACGAAATTGTGTTTTCTTTCTGTAAATGGCCCCAGGGAAAATTACTTTCTGGGCGGCCTCGTAATTTCGGTCCAGTGGCCAAATTTGTATAAGCACTTATTTTGACGTTATTAACATGGTGGAAGAAAAAAAATTAACTTTTTTATTTGCTTGTGAGTGTGCTCTGCTCTGACAAGAGATAAGGGCATAAGAGAGGAAACGTACAACAAGAAATGCAATACGAGTTTAAATCAGTCGAATCAAATTAATAAATGCTTTAGGTACGGTTCAAAGTTATATTATATTGCATTAATGACAAGAACTGCATACGATCATGTTCATTTTATTTTATTGATTATAGCCTACAACAAGTAGCTTTGTTTCATTCATTCATAGTGTTTTGCCCAAGGATAGGTCTTTCATTGCATACCCAGCATTCTGCAGTCTTTCCTATTTTCAGCCTTCCTCTTTGTCTCCTCATATGATCTATATATCTTAATGTCTATCATCTGATATCTTCTTCTGCCACGAACTCTTCTCCTGTTGACCATTCCTTCCAGTGCATCCTTCAGAAGGCAGTTTCTTCTCAACCAGTGACCCAGCCAATTTATTTTCCTCTTTCTGATCATCTTCAGCATCATTCTTTCTTCATCCACCCCACGTAAATTTTGAAACACTACTTCTACTGCCAAAAAGTAAACCCAACAAATTATCACAGGTATCGATCACTATCTGATGCGACTAATCGATAGTAATCGATAATTTGTTGGTGCAAATAAGGATTATTTAGTTATTGCTCCTATGAATAGATGGCGAAGATAACAGGCACTGCTGCCAATTGTAGATAAATATTCCCGCATTATGGACTTCAATCTGTCATCCCACTCAACGTATTGTAAAACAACACTGGATTTAGCTGGAAACCGTTGATATTGTCAATTGTGATAATAATTAATGCTTAATCTACATAATCATTTTCTCTGACACTTTTTAACTGTCCCAATAATGGTGACACCTATTGAGAAATAGCGGAACTGTTTCAAAGTTTGTCAATTTTTTTTTTTTTTTTATATATTTGGTTCTGACATTCTGTGGCGGGAAAGTTCACTTATACGATCATAAAATCGTAGGACGGATACCTTTGAACCACAGTCTACTATGTACAGTCACGAAGCTTGAGTTTTGAGGGTGCTAGAAACAATAGACTGTGCCGATACTATTTCGCATTGTCTGTAATGAGGCGATATTAGCGATCCTAGAGGTGAGCAACTATCTAATGTTTGCATATTTACTACGTATTGAGCTTCGTGACTGTATATACTAGACGTGTTTGAACGTCAGTGTACAAGGAAAATCTAAGTGCCGGCTGGGTCTGAGGAATTCGATCTTTGGAGACTACATCGAGATGCGAACAGAGTAGTTGTGATTAAGATAAATAAATGTATGAATCACATTACGTCTATGTAAATTAAATGGTAAGATAGTAAAAATGCTCTTGAACATATTAGGTAGAAGTATAACTTAATGTTAAAAGTTTATTGCAAATTGCAGCATTAAAATGTGTTATATTGGCACTACTGTTTTCATAAGTCGATAATTATCTGTAAATCCTTTCTATCTGTTTAAAGCATTTCCGATACGAATCAGCTGTTAGAAAGCAGTGCCTTTCAGGTACTCTGTAGTATCGCGTTCCATGTTCGTGACTAAACGCGAGTGAGTTATATTTTTCTTATTGTGAATGTGAAAAGATGCGACATAGAAGCAGATAATTAAGAACTTCTTTATATGCTCATTTTACTGTGTGCTCTTGTGGACTATAAGTTGTCATTTCATGGGGTGTTGAACTTAATTACGATAAGGTAAGAAAAATGTAATCCAGCTCTAATCAACGTATTATTGTGAATAATGGTGCATTGTTACAGGTTCTTCTGTATAGAATTCTTTGATTATGACATTCAATTAAGTGCCTGTAAAACCGACCACTGTCTGTAAAGTGAGTTTGAGAGTATAAAAAATTTATTTTTGTGTTTATTTCCAAAGATTGCAATATTAAGTCTAAATCATCGAGATTATATTGAATCAGAGAACTTTGCACTGTGTGGCTGTGAAGTTGTAATACTCGTACATATGAGTCTATCGAAAATTAACTATTTTGGATAATTTTTTGAAATGATGTTCATCCTCACGAAAAAGACCCCTTCCCGGTGTCGTACAGTCGATTTGAAAACAAACATCACCCTCACATTGCTGTCAGAGCTAATAAACGAAAGAATGGTTAGTGTTTTAAACCTTTATTTTTAACACATAGACTAAAATATGTAAAAACAGTTTCAATTGTTGACAAATTATGGTGTACAATTTTTAAAATATCTTCTGTTCTGCTGAATGCACAAATTTAAGCGACGTATAAACTCTTCATGGACTCTGGTGAACATGTCAGGCGTAACCATTTGCATCGCGTGTCCAATTCGTTACACTAATTCAGGAATGATGCGTGGCTTAATCGCATAGACACGATCCTTGATAAATCCCCAGAAAAAGAATTCCATCGAAGTGAAATCAGGTGATCGCGGAGGCCAATGGATTGGGCCTGTGCGTCCGATCCACCTGCTTGGAAACACTTCGTTTACGGAATAAACGCTTAATTTGAAGACACTGTTTCCAAGTTTAAACCAGGCAGCAATTTTTCTCTTCTGCTATAACGTTAAGCGGCTGCTTGACATTTTATCATTCCAGTCTATCACAACAATGCGTATAGGCATGGCAGTGTGCCATTATCCTTGGCGTATAGAAGGCCATGCTCCAGGTCATTTTAAGTTGGCATCAAATGCACATTACACATAGATAAGTAGCTTCCTCTAGCGGCGGGGGGAGGGTGTGTTTGTTTCCAAATCGACTGTACGACATCGGGAAGGGTTCTTTCTCGTGAGGATGAACATCATTTTAAAAAATTATCCAAAATAGTTGATTTTTCGATAGATTCGTTACTTATGAAGGACTCTGTATTGTTGTGGGGTAACTATCACTTACTTCTTTCTTCATAGTTGAGTTCCATAGGCAGTTTAACATAGCGAAACGAGGCACGGTTAAGAGGTTAAACGTAGATTAATACATATGTTACAGTTTCGTAAATTGTTGCGTTCTTATTGGAGTTCTAGATGTGTCCCTTAGATTTACGATTTTATTAGGTCTAATAAATTATTAGGTAATTCTAGAAAGTAAACAATGAAGGTTTTAAGAGCCCCTTTTGCCATTTCAAACTATTTATCAAAACAGGTTGTATGTGCAAAGCCCAATAACAAGCTAACCTACAAAAGTCATATGTTGAAATTGAAAGTGGAAATAGGCTCTAGTTAATGTATCCAGTCACAAATGACACTAGTAGTAGACGATAGATGGAGAAAAATGTAGCATATCTCCTGAAAAGTTTTGTTCTGTGCACTTTACAGTCTTTGTTATTTACACTCTTCATGACAGCACCGATAAGATATGTTTTTGATGTTAATGTACGTTTGAGACCTTTTATTTATTTAAAAAGTGGCGGTCAAGCAGTAAAGAGTTTGTTCTGTGTTTATTAATTTTTTGGAATTTTACACGTTTCATGGTAGAATAATACGGCTCTCCGGTGACCAGAGTACTCCTAAGATTTGAAGTTACTGTGGCAATGCTTTTTTCGTAATGTGTATGGATTTTCCGCGGCTGACTTTCTTGTAGATGATAATTGATTGGGCCTGTATTCCGACGATTCAGTGAATTTAATCTTTTGGTTAACGATCATGTAGGAGTCAGGATGCAGTGAAGACTGTGTAACTTTGTGTTCTGTAAGTGAAGTATAGCGTGGTTCGTGCGATGGTTGTCAATGGACGGTTTTGTGATTTTTAAAGGGGTCATTGTTGTACTCGTATATTGAACTGCGATCATGGTATATAATCCGATAAATATTTTCAAACTATGGAACTGTGAAATAAACGACTTTTCGTAAGGTCGAGGATCAATGACAGTTTACGTTTGGTTTATTCAGCCTTTTGGTATGCCTTGCATGTGTGTTTATGGTAGACAGATAAGTAGATTGAAAGCGAGTATAGTCTAGATCAGTGAGAAGGTACGTTTGGTTGGTTAAGGGCTTTGGTTTGACTTTAATATCAGTTTTTGGCAGATAGGTAGAAAGAGTTTTCGTGAGATCGATGATCGGATGATCGATGACAGGTCAAGTTTGGTTTGTTCTGGCTTTTGACATACTTTTGCATATTATGTACTTTTTGGTAAACAGGTACCTACATAAATAGAAGTTTAATTGTGCTACCTGTCCAAAAAGTGAGTTATATTATTTTTTATTTCTAGAAAATGATCAATTTTTTGGCACTATTGTAAGTTCGGAGTTCATATTTAATTTAGCTTTATAAATTTGGTATTTCTTTACTATAGCGTTACCACGTTAGGGTGCAAATGTATTTTTCATTCTTGGGTTTTAGAGGAGTCATAGATATCGTGAAGAAAAAATTGAGTGAGGACGCAAATTTCACACCCAAAATAAGGATCCAAAACTGCTGTTAAAGTAGGAGTCGGTGGAGAGATGCGGGCAGGAGGGAGGAATCACTCCGTCGAGGTAAAAGGGGTAGGCGACAATGAAGGGCAGCACATGCATCTCCTTCCGTGCGTTTTCTTACTGATTATAGAGAAAAAGTGACTTTTCGTGAGATCGAATCAGTGACAGGTTAGATTAGACTAGTTTAGAATTTGCCTATGTCTTGCATATACTCACAGTTGTCTAAGAATATGCCCTTTTTTCCAAGGCATATCAAAAGCCTAAACTAACCTAACGTAACCTGACACTGATTCAAGCTTACCTAAACTCGCTTTGGTCGTATCAGCGACAGGTTAGGTTAGGATTTTGCCATGAATTGACAATTGTCTAAGAATGTTTCCTTTCTTCCAAGACAAACCAAAAGCCTAAACTAACCTAACCTAACCTAATCTGTCACTGATTCGACCTTACGAAAACTCTGTGAATAAGTAATGAAACGCATGGAAATGAGATGCATATGCGTCCCCTTCTGCCGCCTACCAATTTCACCTTGCTCGAGCGATCCCGCCGGCCAGCACTTTCATAGAAACTTTCGACTCTTATTTTCTCTGTGAAATTGGCGTCGGCACTCGATTTTTTTCATAGACGAAACGTATGACTGGATTACCACCAAAGAATGTAAATATATTCGTATCTTAACATGGTACCGCAATAGTAAAGAATTATCCCAAATTTAAACTGCGTTTTTCACCATTTTTAAGTAATTTTCGTTGTTTGGAAAACAATTATACTGTATATGACCATTTTAAAAGAAAATAAAGAAGGCTGCCATTACGGACTACAGTTTTACTGATTTAGTAGAACTCCTATGATTATTTAAATGCCATAAATAAAATCTGAAAATAATTGGTATCGTAGTCGAGAACTAGCTAAATCGCTTTTTCGCACCCGAAAACTGCAGTTTCATATGCGAACAAAATCCGTTTTCAACATAACGTAATACACAATAATATACAATATACAAGAATTTCTCGTTTAATACTATCTCATTATTTACATGCGGTATTTCTCTAAAATGTATTAAAACTTTTTAAAATTCCAATATTTATATTTATTTTTCAAACACATTCTTTTTTACTGGCAAATTTCCAGCAATGAACAATGTATTACACATTCTCCTGTGTTTTCGTACAAAACTGTAACATTTCTGATACCGCAATACAAAATAAAATCAGTGAATATGTTACATATTGATATTAAATAGTAATTAACATTTGCCATATTCATGTATGGTTATAACGTCCACGCCACAGACATTTTAACCTGCATTGAATTTTGTTTACATCTGTTGGTTGTTCGGTCAACATAGTTTCATATGCAACGGGGTGAGTGCAGAACGCTGACGAGTCAGGTTTGGTTACCTTCAGATGAACTTTATTTAATTTATAAAATTATGTTGCAATCTCCCGTTTTGAAACTGTATTATTACATGCACATTAACCATTGCATCTTAATGTATTACAATACTAATAAAATAAAATGTACTGTTTATCCTCGTTCAGGCCGCCTCGGTATTTTTTCTAATTGCTATAGCGCTGGCTTAAGACGATGGAGAAACCGAGTTCAAATCTTGGCGATATCGGAGTAATATTTGTGATGTACAAAGCCAAAGTGGTGAGAGTTTTTGCCGGGGTTCTCTCCCGTTTTCCTCACTTCACTTCACCACCTCCACAATTCCCCTTCCATTATCATCTCCTCTTGAAAAATAGGGCACCACTTGTATTTTCTTGACGCCGAATCAATCGCCAGCCATTGTGAGTGATCTTAGTGGTTTGTCCAAAGATTGGTAACTGGCAATGCTGGTGGATTCTATGTAAATCATAGATATGCGTTAGAGAATCAGAGCGTCCAAGGATCTCTCCTGAGGAGAGGACGATTCATGTAAAGATCTATTTCTGATGTATTTTAAACCACCACCAAAAGTATGGTATGAGGATTTGATAGCTAGAGAGGAACACACACTGTGACGGATTGTGAAGCTGGCTTATTCCGGCAGTACAATCGGCACGCAACTCATTCCATCATGGGTGCATAAAAAGTCTATTGACTGAACAGTTTAGGGATGTTCCATATTCCACCCTAGCCCATTCCTTCAACTACTTCTCCTGTTAATCTAGTAATAGTAGGTTTCCCTTGGTAATCTTGTAGTAACCATTCTTAACCACCGGTTTAGCTCATTGGGCTGAGGCGCTTGCCTGCCGATCTAGAATTGCACTCGGGCGTGGGTTCGATTCCGGCTTGGGCTGATACTTGGTTTCGTTTTTTCCGAGGTTCATCCTAAATGTAAGGCGAATTTCAGGTAATCTATGGCTAATCGTCGGCATCATCTCGCCAGATACCATCTCGTTAACACCAATTCCATCGATGCTAAATAACCTAGTAGTTGATACGCCACTGATAAATAGAATAGGAATCTATTCTCTATGTTATAATTTATTTTCCCAATAAGTCAAATGGGCACTTCACGAGTAACGTGACGATGGCTCAGTGATGGTGCGCTGGGCTTGTAAGTCAAGGTGTTAGAGTTCAAATCACGGTTGATCCTCCCTGAATTGACTACTTGTGTTGGGCAATCCTGTAGTCCAGGCATATCAGGGGTTTCCTGCGAGAACTTCGGTTTCCCTGTGACATGACAACAATGTATCATAATTAATTCCCAGTGTTTGGTCACGTTTAACAAAAGTAAGGTAAGCAGTGATCATATGCTCAAGGCTATGAAAAGGATAAGATGCGCCTACGTACTTCCGCTTCTCTTTTTTACTTCATATGTAGGTATAGTCAGTTAACACAACAAATTGAATACAACTGTAAACAATGTTTTCAGTTAATGTTTGACATATCAAATAATTCTACATTTATAGTCATACAACAGGATATTATTGTAACAAAAAAGATTCAAGAGAATTATATAACAAATCCAAAGCTTAAAATTAAATTTCAAGCAAACAGGATAATCTGTAGAATTATAAAATAATTATACAAAGTCGAATATGTATTACACTTGGCAATCGTGCTGATTGGCATTGCAATGAGTAATTATATACAATCGAATGAAACATTTCTTCTTCTGTTTATTAGACAATGCTTGTAAAGTATCTATAAAAACTTCCTACAAGAACTGGCACAAAATGAAAATGTCAGATGTCTACATCGTCATATTATTAGATGGCTATGTTCCCGAGGTAACATGACCTGTGAATCTCCAAGTTACATCTGTTGTCTCATCTGGCGAAACCTATGTTTTCTTACCTGCTATAATATAAATGCCCAATTGTAACTCGTAGGAGGTAACCCCTGGCGTAAGCAACACGCAGCGCATATTCTTTAAGGTCGTTTTTCCTATTTTATATGGAAAGTTATTGACCTTAGCAGAGCATGCTTGACGTACAATATCTCCTTGGACTATAGGAGTTTGGACACCCAAGTGCTATAACGTCTCTTATGTGTGTGAAAGCATTTTCTAAGGAGAGAGCAAAATTAAGTTTCCTTAGTCCACATTTCTACAGATGTCTTAAAATGTCGATTTTTGACTCTTTAAAACGGAATCTTAGCTAAGAACATCATGTTAAATTTGGTAGAACAGTGGCCGAGTAGCAAGAACTAAATTTGAATAGAAAGGAGGTCAGTTTTGAGTCTTGTTGAGAAATGCTACATTTTTATTGTGTGTTTTGGTGTTTCAGTGCTTCTTTATTAAACAGAATTCGTCTGTTTTAATTTCAGTGTGGCATCTGAAATTTTCTCCCATTCGAACTCAAGTATTCATTCCAACTTCTTGTATTGCAAGTTTTTAACCTCCAAACGCTTAGAATTCCTTTCATTCAGAATGTCACTACCTTTTCCCTGATATGCAATCCTGAATTGATTGTGACTGAGAGCTCAACTCTGAAATCAAAATTCTCTCTTACTTCACGGTACCTATTAATTGGAAACTGAAAGCACTAACATTCGACATTCGCCACTTGCACAGATCTGTTCGTGGCCTTATTTACACGTCCAAAGTATGAATAATGGTTATATGTCGGGCTTTGATGTACAGGGTGTAAGAGGTATAAGTGCTGTTATTTTAACAGATGATTATTCATGTCATTAGGAAGAAATAATGTCCTTACAATTTTTTTCTAATTGCAATATTTAACTAATTATTAAAGTTTACAATATTAGGCGTTTTTTCAAAGTTGCTGGATGGGGAGGAGGGAGTTTATAAGTACACAGTACAGCTCAAGCGGGTATACCTTATTTTATTTCAAGGAGTGCAGTTCGGTGGCTTATTTGAACACCGAACTGCACTCCTTGAAATAAAATAAGGTATACAGACATACTGGTAGGTACAAAACAGATGCTCTGTTCTAATGCAGGATCGGATCATAATAATACTGTTGTTTACATAAAACGAGCAGCAAATACAAACCTTCAATCTCATTACTAGAACATTATGTTAAATTTACATTTTATGCAATAATATTGTTTCATTTTTTATTGTACGTATAAAAATAAACAATATTGGTTTTCTGTACAAAATCACGCGAACTTTTTTTCTAATGCGATATTTCAATCTCTCCTGCTTCCGTAAAGCAGTATCACTTTTGAACGAGGTAAGAGAGTTTTAGTTTCTATTAATCTTTGAGAAATTGCTACAAAAGTTCGCCGATTAGGTAACCTTCCTTCTTGACAATACATTCTTCTTGCCTCACTTGAATTACGACGACTTTCTTCATAAATTAATAAAATATGATATTTCTAAACTGTAAGTTGTTTATCGAATACCCTATACTGAACTGCCATCCGATCGGCGGTAGAGCAATGGACAGGGAACTTGAACTCAGTTGACTCGTACTTACGTCCGAGCAGAGTACTGCCTGCTGAACGTTGCCACGTCTCTCACGCCAGAATATTAACAAACTTAAGCATGCATTTTTATTTAATTTCACGAAAACGTAATAGAAAACACAAATATTTATTTAAACTAATATTAACTCTTTACTAATATAATTGTTTTCGTAATTTTACTAATGATATAAGCAGTATTAGGCAATTAAAATAAGAAAATATTTTTTTTTCTGAGAAAACTATCGAGTTTTGACCCTATGTTGTATGGACAGTTTTTAATCCTGTAGACCGTCTCAGATGACTGAAAAGGACGGCACTTATACCCCTTTCAACTTGTATATTGACGTTCAAACTCAGATTTGGTCAAAATAAACGACCAATGACCGTTTTATTAGTTTGCTTTCAAAATAATAAATAAGCTTTTCAGTTAGTTAATACGTTCATAACTTAACATATTTTTAAATTGTCATAGGACATATTGCTTCATATCGTAACATTTAAATTAAACTGTTGTAACGTAAAACATTTTCTCTTCAGCTCTTCCGTAACAATGGAAATAAGTTACTCTTCATGTTATTAGAAATAAATAATGAGGAAAAAATGAAATACAATAACCTTCATTGAACATAATATGAAGTTGGAAGAAATATACTGAAACCAAGTAAAAGTGTGATGTCCTCATGTTATTATGTTGCTGTTGCCTTGCCATCGGCTCTGTGTGTATGTTTGCAAACAAACAGCCGTCCTGACCTCGATGAGAAGACGGACTCCTTCAACTGTGTGGCGTGCCAAAGACAATCTCCGTAATTAGTTTGCGTTTCGAGCTGAGGTAAATGTCTTGGTAGCGAAATTTCGCCGCAGCTTGAGTATTAAAAGCCTTTTGTGTTCAAACCGTGAAATCTTGCTTCCACTGTTGCTCGAATTGCATCTAAACACAATACGCACGTCATTATTACAATCAGATGATGACCGGTATTTCAAGCAGAAGTTCTTTTGTCTTAATGGGGATGCTATATACTTACATCGCGAAAACACAAAAGATTATTATTTTCTTTTCCAAACATAGAATGAGTATTTCTTTTCATATAATTAATATGTTCATTGTTATTTGTTATAATGAGACTATTTTTGTATGTATGGAATTTTTAGTTTGGGAATTACGAAGTTTATAATAATTACAAATTATTGCTTTTTTAGATTATACACTTATTATTTTCTTTTTCTAAGACTGTGGACTATTGGAGCATACATTTGGTTAACACCTGGCTGTACAGCTGTCAAAAGAAAAAGTGACCGCTCTCCTGGAACAAAGTTCCCTTCGGGTATCTTCGCTACAATTCGGAGACAGGCAATGTTACATGTTGTTGGACCACGTTGCCTGATATCTACAGTTATAATTGAAGTATTCTGTGTGTTATCGATAGCATAATGGTAGCGTTCAGGCCTCTTATTCATGAGGTCCTGCGTTCGACTACAACCACGTGCTTTTTATGTTCTTTTTTGTTCTGTTTTTGAGAGAGACAAACTATACATAATGGCTCCTTTCTCTTTTATGATTATTTTAGTAATTAACATCAGGTTCATTAATATATTATGCCATGACTTTATCATTATGATATTGTGGCTGCAAATGGAAAGAAAAAAGATTTTATTCTCAATAAAATATCTTTCGTGGCATAAACAAAACAAATTTACTGGCGTCGGCCTTAAAACATCCGAACAATTAAGCGTTCAAAAAACAAAACAAAAAGCCACAATTCAATATTTAGTCTATCTTCCTCTTATCTCGATCATCTTGCAGTCGAGTGGGCATGGAATTGACTAGTCTTTGCAAATAGCGACTGTTTTTAGACACGATATTCCAGGCATTCTGAACATACATACATAAGTGTTCTGTCCATGGGCAGGTCTTTCATTGCAAACCCAGCAATCTCCAATCTTTCCTATTTTCTGCCTTCCTCTTAGTCTCCGCATATGATCCACATATCCTAATGTCGTCTATTATTCTTTTCAACCAGAGACCCAACCAGTTACTTTTTATCTTTCTAATCAGTTTCAGCATCATTCTTTCTTCACTCACTTTTTCAAACACAATTTTATTTCTTATTTAGTCTGTCCACTTCACACGCACCGTTCTTCTCCACATGCACATTTCAAATGCTTCAATTCGTTTCTCTTCATTTCGTCGTAATGTGCATGTTCCTTCCCCAGACAATGCCACACTCCACACAAAGCACTTCACTAGTCTCTTCCTTAGTTCTTTTTGCAGAGGTCCGCAGAAGATCCTTCTTCTTCTATTTAAAGCTTCCTTTGTTCATGTTTGCAGTTTTTCTTGGGAAGGATAGGCCTAAATGCGGTAACATCCCGTTGCTTTCCGCACACCACTATCTCTTTCGCATCTTATTAAATTCCAGGGGGCCCAAGCGTGGAGATGAGGAGAGTGGATTTGACTAATTGGGCCCTCCGGACTTCACCGAAAGTCACGGAAAGGGCTAAATATTAATTATATCAGGATGTTTGACCCTATCAGAGATCGGGAAATCTCAATTAGCCTTTGCCCCCCGCATCCTGGACTATCTTGTACGACTCATCAGAAAATCTTAGAGTGTGATTGGGCCAATTTTTCCGAAAATGTTTCCACACTTTTGCCCTCGTAGCTCAGCGGACGAACGTCGGAATTTAGATGTCAACGTCTCAGGTTCAATTCCTCGTTACTCCTTTTCATTTTATTGTGGTTCAAGATAGTATAATGTAATAATACAAAAAGAAAAATTAATAGCAGTATTATGCAACTGGATTTTTCCAAACCTAATATTAAATTTATGTTATTTATATCGCTAAAGAACGATTACAATATAAATAACTTGAATATTATTTATACAGTATCACTAAAGAACGATAACACAATATAAATGATAAATATCGGTTTGTTTAATTAATATAAGATATTATATAATACGTATTTAATTATCTAAATAAAATAACCTATTTTACAAAGAAAGATGGTTATTTGTGTTATAATAATTACCTACATAAAATACAGATTATTTATATTGCGAAAGAACAATAACAATATAAATAACTTGAATATTATTTTATAATGCTAATGAAGGAAAACAATATAAATGAAAACTTAAATATTATGTATATCGCTAAAGAACGATAACAGTATAAAAAAACGTGAATATTATTCCTATCGGAATTTCACAGATTTATTACAGATGTATTTAAGAAATTGTACAAGAATAGTAATTAGTAACAGTGTCCTATTTATTCTTCTTGGAGCCAAATTTGTAACTTTTAAAAGTGTGGTTACTATGTTGAAGTGTATGTGTTGCAACGGATGCTTGATTTGTTATGTATGTGAGTCAGTTATGGGATGCTTGATGTCGTCGCAATGTCGTAATTATAGTTTGATTGTGTTTGTGTGACTATTGTGTATTAATTTATGATGTATGGTACGGGAAGCTGCATATTTGTGTTACAGAAGTGTTACGTATGTGTGTTGTTAATGTTTTTGTATGTTTCAAATTGATAACTGATATTTGTTTTGCAATAGCAATGCCTAATTTACAGATTGTTTATGTTTTGTTTACATCGCGTAAGCTAATTTAATTTTCTTTTCCATTTCTCTTTATGCTTATCTTTTTTGTGTATAAAACTATAGCCCTAACATACATATGTAAAATTGGGCTAACCCCCATTGGAGATACTGTAGCTACAATAGTAATAATTATTATTCATATCGTTATAAAACGATAACAGAATACAAATGATGACTTGAATTTTATTCATATCTCTAAAGAACGATAACAAAATATAAATAACGTGATATCCATCAAGAACGATAACTGGATATAAATGATAATTTGAATATCATTTACATCGCTAAAGAACAATTAAAATATAAAATGAAAACTTGAAGAAGACGCGAACCCAGAACCTTTGAATCATTAAACAAGCACTCTACCGCTGGTCTGCGAGGAGCAGATATGGAACACTTTCATAGTTCCGGTACTGCTTGTACAAGCACATGCATCGTGTAACATCGCCGCGACCCGAAGTGGACTTTGAAAATATTCGCTGTTCACGAGTGCGGCCACTTTTTTTTTTAGAGCTGTACATGTTTGTCGTTCTGGTTTACTGACATTGAGAGATGCGCTATTACTTTTCAATCGGTAGAAATATAGTCCAAGCTCACACAACTTATAGGCATCCAACAAACAAAACTCATTGCGCAGAAATCAGCGGGCGTGACTGTTTCGCGCAGATGACGTATGCTGCCTTTTCCAGCATGCTCTCCGTCTCCAATCACACCACAGACACTATATGCATGCGTACGTATTATCTTCTTGTGCTGAACTGAACACGTGTTATTGCTACAGAGGCAGGGAGTCACATAGCGTTTTATATTAAATATTAATTCAATTTAATTTTAATATTTAAAATTTAAATATGAGAACAGTTCCAGTGAAGATAGATACTGATTGTGACTTAGAAAGAGACGATGTTGACATCTTGTAATGTTATATTCACTTAATTGGTTATTGTTACAGCTGCTCTTTGAGTGCACATGTCCGCAACCGTAGCTATACTAGTAGCCGCTTATTAAAGAACTCTCCTACTGCAGGGGGGGGGGGTAAGAGGGGTATAGCATGCGCGGCGCGAGGAGTCTGAGCTGAGTTTTGCTTATAGGATACCTATAATAGTTTTGGTACTAACTTCCCAGTTCTGACTATTACACGATTAGAACAAAAGTATATAAAGATTAGAAGAAATATAGTACTCTTAATATATTAGAATATTAACTGACTTACTAAAAACTAAACTGTCTTGAAAATGTAGGTAATAGCCTATTGTACCATTTCATCATTACAAATATTATGCTAGATGGCAGTAGTGTGTTGTGATGAGCTGTTACCTTGTTGCCAGTTGTGCCAACTATACAATCTTCAATGAACTCTAAGGACGACTACTAGTCAAGAAGACTTTGTTGGTTGTTTAATTTTTATTAAAACAGTTGCATTCCACTTCAATTATCAATATACATTAAAGAATCTCTGATACGTGGCTATCCAAAATTTCATACAGCTGAAACTATACATAACTTAAATAATATAGGCCCTAAACAAGAGAAATGATAGGAAACTTTTAATTAATGTTGAAATAAACATGAATCATTTTTAAAAGGTAAATTTATTGAAAGTGCAATGTTGGCAAACAAAGACAGAAATGCTAGGGAGATGTTAAAAGCAAGCAAATGCTAGGGAGATGATAAAAATTGTAGGATAAGCAGCCATCACTGGTTGAAACACGTAATTCCGTACCGTTTTATTGACCAAAAGAAGTATGACATAGTAAAAGTATAATAATCATTCTAGAACTTCATTAATCTAACCTGTGCAGGCCACTAGAAAAATCATATCTTCATTTGATTAAGCCAATTTGTCCCATCTAATATTCCTAACGTAGGCTACTTGATTCAAGTGACCTCAATTCGAATATAGGTAGGTCTAGTTATTCAATAAGTAGTTCTCATTAAATACTTCGTTTAAATTAGAAGATATCATGTAACGGAAGAAGTAAATATTCTACGTGTTTACTCTCAAATTGAGCTTCACTATAAAACTGACGCTCAACAAGAAATTTAGTACGTTGTAACTGCGTACGTCGCAGCGTTATTACAGGTTTCAGCGAAGACTCTAGAGCATTCTTTTCGGGATCATTAATCTTACAGTAAACGCATTAGCGAGTTTACGTCCTCTCGAAGGGAAATGATGTATCAGTTATGTACTGCGCAAGATGCTGCTGTCGTGAAAGTAATATTTAGACGTAATTTAGCTGCTGTTTCCGCGGGTTAGTGCAATAGGTACTTCCACAGAGACTTTGTCGAGAATAGCGAGGATTGGTAATAAAGAGATATTTAAGCGACTCGTGTAATGTCACTATATATCAAGTTTTCTACTAAAACGTGTTGAAGCAGGCAATCTCTGTGCCGGATATTATCAGCTTAATGGTATTAGACTTGAATTGATATTTAAGCTTAAAATATGCTGGCAGACATGAATACTCTCCTTAAAATACGGACTCTAGCATCTGTAATAATCTTATAATGATCGTGCATAGTTCTATAAGAAGGTAATATATCGATGAAGTACAAAAGGAAAACTCTTCAGATAATGTACTTGGCTACATTGCAGAATAATGACACGAACTCTTGTCTTTCTATTCGATGTGACTGAAATATTTCATTAAATTTGTTACTTTCTTTCCCCTGCGTTTCTTTTCCTGTCATTCCGTTCCTATGCTCTATTTTTCTTTTTGTTATTTCGCTACCTAACCCGTTGGTTCGGCTAGCGGCTAGCCTATTCATTCTTTTCTACTTTTCTGATTTCTATTATATTATACAAAAACTCTTTACATAACCCTTTCAGTCATGAATTATGTTTTTTGTTTAGAAAAATCTAATTTTTGTTCTTGACCCCTTTTAAGTTTTTGTGAATTGGCCACAGTCTCATGTTTACAGCATGATGCCTGGATTTCCAGATATGAGCCATTCAGAGCAGAAGTGGTGTAAGTCAAAAATGGGTAATGAGGGTTAAAGTAAACATTCTGTAAAATACAGCGCAAAGAAGCAATTAATATGCAATTTATTTAAACTATTAGTTGTCAGTGGATAGCAAGAAGGTCATATTAATTGCTATTTTGCGTTGTATTTTACAGAACTTTTACTTTAAATCTCATTAATAAATTTTGACTTGCATCACTTTTGCTCTGAACGGCTCATATGTACTGTCCACTTGAGAGGACAAGGTGAATAAAAGGACCTAACAACTGTCCATGAAGCGGAATTGAAGTTGCCGTCCTCTGTAGAGGACGCAGTGAATGAAAGAGTTAAGTCCCTCTTTTATTTTTTTGTTAACTTATTTTATCACACTTTCATTATATCGTCCGTCTCTTTGTTCATTCGTCAGCTCATCTGCTCATCCTTTTTGTCTCGTTCTGCTTATAGTTCTCATTTCGTTCGTTAGTTCCTAATTTCGCCCTTTCTTTAATTCCTCCTTCCGTTCTTTCCTTCATTCCTCCTTTCGTTAGTTTAGCCATTCGTTTTTATCTTAAATCTTCTTTTGTTGTTTCGTTAGTTTCTCCTTTCGTTGTTTTGTTAGTCCTTTTGATATCCGCTAGTTCCGCATTTTGTTCTTTCGGTAGTTCCGGATTTCATTCTTTCGTTAGTTCCTATTTTTGTTCTTAAATTAGATCTTCCTTTCATTCTTTGATTAATTCCTCCTTTTGTTTCGCTAGTTCCTCTCTCGTTCTTTCGTTAGTCCTTTCGGTACTTTCTACCGCATTTATTTCTTTCCTCATTTTTTCCTTTCGTTAGTTTCTCGTTTAGTTTTTTCGTTAGTTCGTCATTTGTTTCTTAATTCCTCATTTTGTTTTCGATAGTTCCTCGTTTCGTTCTTTCGTTGGTTATTCTTTTCGTTCTTTCGTTAGTTTCTCATTTCATCCTTTAGTTATTTCCTAATTTCATTCTATCGTTAGTCACTTCATTGTTTCGTTACTTCCTCATTTCGTTCCTTCGTTAGTTCCTCATTTCGTTCTTTAGTTAGTTCCTCATTTCGTTCTTTCATTATTTCCTTATTTCATTCTATCGTTAGTTCATTTCATTCTTTCGTTACTTCCTCGTTTCGTTCCTTCGTTAGTTCCTCATTTCGTTCTTTCCTTAGTTCCTCTTTTTTCCTTCGCTAGTTAATCATTTCATTTCTTCGTTAATTTCTCCTTTCTTTCTTTCCCCATTTCGTCGGTTCATTTCGTTCCTTCGTTAACTTGTCTCTTCATTCCTTCGTTGGCTCGTACGTTCGTTCCTTCGTTGGCTGGTACGTTCGTTCCTTCGTTGGCTCGTCCGTTCGTTCCTTCGTTGGTTCGTCTGTTCGTTCCTTCGTTGGCTCGTCCGTTCATTCCTTCGTTGATTCGTCCTCTCGTTCCTTCGTTGGCTCGTCCTCTCGTTCCTTCGTTGGCTCGTCCGTTCGTTCCTTCGTTGGTTCGTCCATTCGTTCCTTCGTTGGCTCGTCAGTTCGTTCCTTTGTTGATCCGTCCGTTCGTTCGTTCTTTCGTTGGCTCGTCCGTTCGTGCCTTCGTTGGCTCGTCCGTTCGTGCCTTCGTTGGCTCGCCCGTTCGTTCCTTTGTTGATTCGTCCGTTTGTTCCTTCGTTGGTTTGTCCGTTCGTTCTTTCGTTAGATCGCTTCTCCGTTCCTTTGTTAGGTAGTTGTCCGTTCGTTCCTTCGTTAGATCGGCCGTCCGTTATTGTCTTCATTAGATTGCCCGTTCTTTCGTTCCTTCGTTAGATCTTTCGCCCCTTCGTCGTTTCGTTAAATCGTCCGTTCGTTCTTTTCTTTGAGCATTTAGGAAACAGTGCAGTTTACTATTTCTTTCTTCTTTCTCTGTGTATTCGATTCGCCTATTCATTATTGATCTCGCTCACAATTTCTTAAGGTTCATAATTTAAAATCGCTTCTTAAAAAAGCAATAAATTACAGTACAGAACTTTACTGCGAATGAGTGCTAAAGTCAAATCATAATTAAATATGATATTCACAAGTGAAATGAAAATATTTCTTAATATTTTGTAAAATGTACCTTTTTAATCTTTACATTACAGAAAATTCCTTTATATGATTTCGTATTCCGAGCAGTACCGCGCACTAGCTACATGACACATCTCTCTTGTAATATACCAAATCCTATTGGAATCCTGTTATCAAACGGAATCCTGAGTAAGGAAATGTATGTATTTTCTTCTTATGTCTTTGAGACGATGAAGCTGATCTAGCAGCCCGCAGTCTGTGGAGACCACTATATTGAGCTGCTGATGGACTTGGTGTAATCCCTGTCCAATCCACAGACCCACACACTCTGAAGCCATTCTGTTCCCTCACTCGCCTCACGTCTTTCCAGGTGATTCTGTATTCCGAGTGGAGATGATAACATTGTGTCTGACTCCAGCAGATTCTACTGGATCCACTAGATGACCGCAATGATTTGCAGCCTCTTTGATTAGATGTCCTCTGCGTTTGTGTGAGCAGAGTCACTGTTTTGTTTATGTATGGCAGTATATTTAACGAACTTCAAGAGTGTGATTGGAATTTATTAGATTCCGAACTACAATGTTTTGAATTTTATTTACAACTTTCATGAACCCCCGTTCGATTCTTGATAAGAAAGAGACGGTTTAATTTCCTCTGATAGGGATGGGCCCGTGTTTATTGTTCTATTTAGTCTGTCGTCATACGAGTAGTACTACGCCATGCGGAAACATAATAAAGGTGTCTTACTATTTATAAGTAGGTATACTGTATCATGTTACTTCCTAAATTCTATACCAGAAAATTGAGAAAAAAATTATTAGCCGTCGAAGATGATTTATTTTGTCATTATTATTATTATTATTATTATTATTATTATTATTATTATTATTATTATTACTTTTGAGTTTTATGTCAGTTGTTATTAATTTATGCCTTTTGTTTAGATACGTATTATAATATTCTCGTCATCTTGTATATCTTTGTAATACTACTTATATAATTCCATTCTTCATTTATATGTTTCCATTCTTTCATTTGCAATAATTATCATATCATTTAACTGCCATTATTTTAATACTTATTCCATTGTACTTTTATTGTAATTTATATCACTGCTTTTGTTTTTGTTATTGTCTGTGCTGAACTGTAATTGGCCACTGGCTGTTCTACAGCACATTAAATATATAAGTAAATAAATAAAATAAACCATATTATTATTATTATTATTATTATTATTATTATTATTATTACACAGAATTGTACATCTGTTAGTTACATACTTTCGGTATATAATAACTATTTGAGACTAAAAGAAATTATTCTTAGTTGCTTAGTAAAATAACTAAATATATGAATAGTCCACTGCAAGAATGATGGATGTCACTTTCTTGTCGAAAATGAACCAAGACTGTCAATGCATAGCTTAAGACATATAGAATGTACGTACAGAGTTATTTGGCATTAACACTGATAGTCATTGTCCAGTAATGATCGGAAAATCACAGTTAAGCTTTGAGCGCTAAGCATTTCAAACTTTTAATTGCTTCTCCTGAAAAATGTATTCCAAATGACATCCATCATTCTTGCAATGGACTCTTCATATCTATTTGCTTGAAAAATCAGATCTGTCGGGGTTCTACACAGAAAATCATTTTTATATTATTATTATTATTATTATTATTATTATTATTATTATTATTATTATTATTATTATTATTATGGCTTTATTTAACCTGGCACAGATAAGGCCGTAAGGCCTTCTCTTACACTCAACCAGGATTGAAACTTGCTTACACACTTGAACATAAAACAGGATCGGAATTAAGTAGGCCTAATTACATACTGATACAATTTAGGTACATAATGAGATCAAAAGAGGTAGTTACATAAAATTTACCTCAATAAATAAAAATAAACATAGTGAAATACGTATTATTATTATTATTATTATTATTATTATTATTATTATTATTATTACACAGAGTTATACATATATGTTAAATAGTTATAAACTTTCGATATGTACAGTATAATTAATTGAGACTAACAAAAATTAGGACTACTCTTAGTTTGTTAGTAAAAATAACTATATATATATATATATATATATATATATATATCTGTCTGAAAGATCAGATCTGTCTGGTTCTACATAGAAAACCATTTTATCATTATTATTAGACTTCGTTGAATTGCCACACGCAGCATACAATCGGGTTGCGGATGTACGGTAGTATAGAGGAGGTGAGCGACCTCCCGATCTCGTAGTATAAGCAGTTCATGTTAAGAGATGTGATCGGTCCAGATAGATAGAGCAGCTACAGCTAATGTATACCTATGTAAGCACTTGTTTCTGCATTATTGTGGTTGGAATAGTCAAACCTTAACATTTGTTCAGTGCAGAAAGAATTCAATCAAACATACTACAATGAGTGTGTTGCTGTTGCAAATAATTGCCCCTGGAATACCCTTACCCCCGCAGCCAGGTTTGACCCGTTGGGAAACGTGGTTGGATTCTGTTAATTATTATGCAGAACATTACGGCAAAATAATGGAGGTAATTGATGCATTGGATAGCACAGACAGTTCCGCTGTTGCAGCTGTAAAATCATTGCCTTCTGAACAGCAATTGGAAGATATTCTGTTCACTGATTCTAATTTTAAAATCGTGTCCAAAAGAATCATCCTGTTAGAATCGTCTAAACTACAACTCTCAGAAGCCCTTAATATAGCGGATAAAGTATCACAACCGTTATCCAAAATAACAATTCACTAATTTCAAAAAAAGTGTGATGTAAGTTGAGAAACATTATTGCTAAAAATTCTGCCTATTCACAACTTCGTATTATAAATGATGTACTATCAGGTCACGACAAGACGTCTGAAGTTGGTGTACTAAAAGTAGTGACTTCCCGTTCTTCAAATATGCACCTATTACATCGTGTGATGTTGAACGTACATCTTCCCAAAATAAAGGTGTTTAAGTGACCATCGGAGGAGATTACTTTGCAGTCGCTCAAAATGTACGTAACTCTTCACTGCAATCAAGGATGATGTGACTATCTGACATTAAATTTTAAGAGTTAATATATCTCACTATAAAATAATTGTGTATTTACATGTTTAGACATTTCCTATTTCAATGATCATTCATTATATTTCTTGAATGCAGGATACAGGTTTTATTGTAACCGCATTATACTGCTCAGTGCTTAAGTTAGAGGCATATTCCATCCTTTGCACGCCCCCTTCTCATACAGTCTATACCGCGTGCGCAGTAAACCTTGTAATTCTCGTGGCAATTCTACGAAGTCTAATTATTATTATTATTATTATTATTATTATTATTATTATTATTATTATTATTATTATTATTATTATTGTTATTGTTATTGTTATACAGAGCTGTACATATGTTAAATAGTTACATACTGTCGGTATATATAACTAATTGAGACTAACAAAAATAATTTTTAGTTGGTTAGTAAAATAACTAAATATAGGCCTACCTATTTCCTTGGAACATGAGCTCTGGAAGGGTTCTATACAGAAAATCATGACATAATAAGAACTGAAATTAGAAGGTTAACGAAAGAAGAACTTTTGCGTGTAAATTCAAATTTGAAAAGATGTCGGGAATGTCTGAATGCTAACGGACGCCACTTTCAGCAACTACTGTAACACAGGTTAGTGAAATAAAATGATGATAGTGTGCATGCCATTAAGTAATGAAAGTTATAGGAGTGCAATACGTCGGAGATTACTGATGTATAAAATGTCGCGTTTTACCTTCCGTCTACAGGCTAGCTCCCGGTCGTTTTCCTTGAATCAAGCGTTACACGACCCCACTGTATAACTACCACTGAACCGAGCTTTCGAAATATTGTAAGGAGACAATAGAGATGTTTTCCAGGAAACACTTGAAAAACCCATACCAGCTATTTCACCAACATTCGGGGATACACAAGGGCCAAGTGAGATCTTCAAATACCCTGTCAGAGTCATTGGGTTCGTAGTGTCGATGAATTCGAGAAGCAAAAAAGAAATGAGTGCTTCCTATTTCACCTTTACTTATTTTTTTCAAATTCAGAGAAAATATTTTCAGTGTTGCCATGTCTTCTTATAGGCTATATGTTTAAATTAATTTTTTTAACAGGATTCAGCTATCAATTTTGATATCTACTTCATTTGTTTTTTTTTTTAACTTGGTGGGTTTCTCTTGCAAAACAGTATTAACTGACAGAAGTTACAATCTTTAACCAGAAAAATAGAAAAGTCATTTATTAAAAAAACTAGATGCATAGTTCTTGCATTCAGGTATTCATTTGATTACACTGAAAAACTTTTTAAATATGCAAATTTATTGCATTTTATTTGGTAGCATATTAAATAGCCTATATACAAAACTTTTAATCTCAAAAGTGTTATTTTGTAAATAATGATGTAAAAATACTCCAAATAGTTTAGAAACGAAGATATTTTAGGAATGAAATATTTCATATTTTCTTATTTTGCGAAAATAAATTTCATGTTATATCGGTCTCTATTTATAACGCGTTGCATTTAAGGGGAGAGGACGGTATTTTTTGGTGAAGAATGAGTAAATTAAAAAAAAAAATTCTTTAAAATACTCTGTGATATGTGTGGAATGCATAGCATAATATTTTGTGTGTATTTGTGCCCTTATCAGATGTTGAGACGCCATTGTTAAACTTCCTGTTTTAAATCATTCGCCCCCTTTTATTGTTCTTTCCGGTAAATTGAATTAAAAGAAATCTCTTCTCTTCTCTTCTCTTCTCTTCTCTTCTCTTCTCTTCTCTTCTCTTCTCTTCTCTTCTCTTCTCTTCTCTTCTCTTCTCTTCTCTTCTCTTCTCTTCTCTTCTCTTCCCTCCTCTCCTCTCCTCTCCTCTCCTCTCCTCTCCTCTCCTCTCCTCTCCCCTAACCTTACCTCCCCTCACCTCCCCTTCCCTTCCCTTCCCTTCCCTTCCCTTCCCTTCCCTTCCCTTCCCTTCCCTTCCCTTCCCTTCCCTTCCCTTCCCTTCCCTTCCCTTTCCTTCCCTTCCCTTCCCTTCTCAACTAATCACAAGTTATGAAATGTTACTATTTTGTTGAGTCAGATGCACTTTGCAGGAATATGAAATGTATAATATTGTCTTATTACTTTATGAATTCTGTAACGCAATAAATCGTAAAACTGTGTTTCTTTAATCAAGAAATATCTGCCGTGTTGGACCATAAGATAAAGATTTTTTGAAGTGACTAAATAGCCAACGAACTTAGGTTTCAAACCAGTACTGCTTCATCTTAACCAGCGCAGACTGGCTTCCGTGAATGCAAGTCACTCTACCTTATAATACGAGCAAACAGGCAGGCTTTCTTGGGTCCCGCCTGGACTGAACCTATAAAACCCGGGCTCAGTGGGTTCAGGCTAAAAGTTAACTTGCTTTGTAGCGTCACCGGAACCCAAGCCTGACGGCAACCGGGTACGGGCGTGAGTCTTGTGTGATTTGTGGTCTCTACCAACTAGGTATACAGTAGGTATAAATAGAATTGTGTGTGCTTTCGATACAGGATACAGAAGAAGTAACTTTTTCTTTTTTGATTATTGAAGCGCAGTGATTTTAAAATGATGATAGAACTACTTCATTTTAATCTAAGCATTTCTTCAACTTCTCTTTACCGAACAGCTGTTTCTATTAATGAGGAATCAGTAGAAATAATTCTTATTTTATGGCACAGTAATGTTTTTAATTTGCATTTATATTTGTGACATTATGCATTTACGTTTCATTGATTTGTTTAATTTATCTATAAAAGTAAATAATTCTTGGTTTTCTGTTTAATTAATTTGTAAAGTTCAGCAGTTTTCAATTAACTGTTAGCTTATCATATAAGCACGTGTCTGGCTTGTTTGTGATGTATCGAAAATATGGTCGCGTATAGACAATTTAAAGGTAAAAAATAAAGATTAAAATTCACAAAACGTAAACTATTATATACATTTCTCCAACTCATTTGTGAAATTTACATAGAGAAAAAATACATTTCGGGAAAGAAGAAAGATCATTGTTACGGTCATGCGGAATATATTTACTACGTATCTGTAGTTGTTTTTATTTACATGTGTACTTTATTGGCAAATCCCTTTGTTTCATTACTTACTACAGTATTTTGTTCCCTTGTTTATTGCATTTACACACACAGGCGTCAAGGGTGTGTTACTGAAAAAAAGTTCTGAAGCCGAATCCAGTCTATCAGGAAGTACTTCTATCGATTGATTAATATTGTGTTGATGTAGGTATTTAAGTAAATTTACACTCATGCTGACAGTATCAAGTTCACTTATTTACAAATGGATTTTAAGGAACCCGGAGGTTCATTGCCGCCCTCACATAAGCCCGCCAGCGGTCCCTATTCTGAGCAAGATTAAACCAATCTCTACCATCATATCACACCTCCCTCAAATACATTTTTATTACCCTCCCATCTACGTCTCGCCCTCTTCAAAGAGGTTTTATTCCATCCGGCCTTCCAACTAACATTCTATATGAATTTTTGGATTCACCCATCTCAAACCTCTGGATTTAATGATCCTAATTATATCAGGTGAAGAATAAAATGCATGCAGTTCTGCGTTATATAACTTTCTCCATTCTCCTGTAACTTCATTCCTCTTAGCACCAATCATTTTCCTAAGCACCTTATTCTCAAACACTCTTAATCTCTGTTCCTCTCTCAAAGTGAGAGTCCAAGTTTCACAACATATGAAGAGTCCACTGCAAGAATGATGGATGTCACTTTCTTGTCGAAAATGAACCAAGACTGTCAATGCATAGCTTAAGACATATAGAATGTACATAGAGAGTTATATGGCATTAACACTGATAGTAATAGTCCAGTAATGATCGGAAAATCACAGTTAAGCTTTGAGCGCTAAGCATTTCAAACTTTCTATTGCTTCTCCGGAAAAATGTATTCCAAATGACATCCATCATTCTTGCAGTGGACTCTTCATATAGAACAACCGGTAATGTAACTGAATTGTAAATTTTAACTTTAACCCTTTCTTACCTATAGACACCATATGGCAATAATTAACTTTATAGCATTTATATACTTGTGTGTTACATATGAAGGTAAATTTTGCTGGATAACTTCTATTTCAATACATTTTCATCAATATAGTTTTGTTTCAAATGTTGCCACTCCCGTAACTTGGTCACTGAATTGGTCCTAATACAGCTATTTGTTTCAACATGGATTGCTTGTAAATTTAATTTGGGTTAGAAAGGGTTAAGGGCGTATTCATAGACATTTTTAGCGCGGGCCTTAGCAATAGGATATGATTCGAATTCTGTACTAGTAACCAGTGGATAGCCGGGGCTAGCTTAGTACTCTCGTAGCGCGTGCTGCGAAATGTCTATGAATACGGCCCTAAGATTTTTTGACAGAAGACTAGATGACAAAAGCTTCCCAACCGAATAATAACTGACATTTTACATTGGATCACTGAAGAGAGTAACATTCATTATATTCATTTTCAAAGAAATATTGATTTTGTGGTATTGAAAAAATTGAAAGTAGGGAAATATTTCAAGAAATAATTTTGTATAAATATATACAAATTCGGCAAATTAACAAAATTACAAATATTTCCTACCAAGTTTTATTTTTAACGCTGAAGTGTTAAATCATATTATAGAATGTCCCTAAAGTCTCCATACATAGGAAATGTAAGTTCAAAATAAAAATGTCTCATAGTGTGCTCAATGTGGCCAATCCGATCTCCAGATCTCACACACCGTGATTTTTACCTCTAGGGTTACTTTAAATTGCAGGCCTACCAGGAGGAAATACGGGGCTCGCCACATCTCAAAGGTGTCGGGAGAAATCAAGGAATGTCACGAAACATCATTATCGAGAAAAACAAGTTTTAATATCTGAACGTTCTTGGTTTTTAATCAATCTACCAAATTTCAAACGTTATCTTACACGAAGATTTCCACTTTTAAATTTTTTTTATCTGATTCGACAGTTTTGTAGTCCCATTTGCCATCTATAGAGTGCGCTGTATACCATAAAATCGTTAAAAATGGTCATTTCTTGATTTTTTTCCAACACCCTTCATCTGCATGCCTTTATCGACGGACATGTTTCAGCTTTTGCATCGGAATAGGTTGGCACACGTTCACTGATCTGTGCCTGACTCTCGAAAGCAGTTATATTCAGCACATTATGTAAAATTTCTATTTTCCTCTATGTGTGGAGACATTTGGGACACCCTGTAGACAGTTGCGCTTGAGGACATGTATAACAGCTTCTGTATTCGTAATTATGAGTTATGCCTAAAAGTGAATGCGCAGATAAGGAGGGCTATGCTATGAACAAGGCCTCTCGCATGACTATGTACTAAGATGGCACCTGAATGAATTCTGCTCCCATATTGTTATTGAGTGCTGATAGTGAGGATGGTGTTACGTTCAAGCAGAAGCCGTATGTGCTAGAAAGGCTTCCTTTCGATTTGTACGCAAGTTTGGAAACTCGTCGGATTTCCATTAAATTACTCGAATTTCTCGAGGAAACATGTGTGGCTTTGTCCTAGATGCCGTTAAAGCATTTCAACGGTTAAAGTAGAAGGGATTAGAGTCTGATGCGTTCGCGAAACAGCTGACACAAGGAACTGGAGGAAGCTGAGCCCTTCGTCATACTGAGGGGAACTTGATTGAAATTCTGTTCTTTATATACAGAGTACACCGTAAGTAATGTAATTAATTTTGAGATATTTTAAACAAAAGAGTTAGAATTTTACTCGTTTTTGCTTCCTTTTGGAGATAAAAATTATTTTGCAAATCTAGTCTTTCAGGTAAAGCTCCCTGTAAAGCAGATTTTGAATAATTTCAAGGGAAAAATTGTTCCGGGGCCGGGTATCGATCCCGGGACCTCTGGTTGAACGTACCAGCGCTCCACCACTGAGCTACCCGGGAACTCCACCCGACACCGTCTCAACTTTTCCCTTTATATCCACACAACTCGCGTGGGCTGACGAAACGCCAGAGACCCACAACGAGTGCACACAATCTCTGTGTGACTTGGAATTGTGGTTTTACGTCACTGTGTACGTTAACAGAAAACCACAATTCCAAGTCACACAGAGATTGTGTGCACTCGTTGTGGGTCTCTGGCGTTTCGTCAGCCCACGCGAGTTGTGTGGATATAAAGGGAAAAGTTGAGACGGTGTCGGGTGGAGTTCCCGGGTAGCTCAGTGGTAGAGCGCTGGTACGTTCAACCAGAGGTCCCGGGATCGATACCCGGCCCCGGAACAATTTTTCCCTTGAAATTATTCAAAAATTATTTTATATAAAATATTTCATAGCGTGTTTTGAGAAAACCATTGATTTAATTCCCAATATCCTCCGCAGTCAATTTAAGAGAGCAGTGTATTATGATAATGAATGATTAAAAGAATTTTACTTTTGTTCTTTAAATATGCAGAAATTTGATCGGAACAAAAATATAACATTGTAAAATTCCTTCGCAGAACGAAAAGTTTCATTTGTTCTGATCAAATTTCCATACATTTAAAGGACAAAACTAATTTTTTTCAATCTTTTATTATAATACACTGCTCCATTAAATTGACTGATCATATTGGAAATTAAATCAATGGATTTCCCGAAACCTGCTATGAAATGTTTTATGTAAAACAATTTTTATACCGAAAAGTAAACAAAAAAGAGCAAAATTGCATTTAAATTTGTCTTTAAATACCTGAAGGAATAACACCCTGAAATTAATGACGTTACTTTCTGTTCGCTTGCGAATTCAAACGAGGCAGTAGAACAAATCGACAACTTCAAATACTTGGAGTGTACTATAAGCAGTAACACGAGCTGCTGCCAGGAAGTCAAAAGAAGGATAGCAATGGCAAAGGAAGCTTTTAATTGAAAAAGGAGCATCTTCTGCGGACCTCTGGAGAAAGAACTAAGGAAGAGACTAGTGAAGTGCTTTGTATGGAGTGTGGCATTGTATGGGCAGAAACGTGGACATTATGACGAAGTGAAGAGAAGCGCGTAGAAGCATTTTAATTGTGGATTTGGAGAAGAATGGAACGTGTAAAGTGGACAGACAGAGTAAGAAATGAAGCTGTGCTGGAAAGAGTAGGTGAAGAAGGAATGATGCTGAGACTGATCAGGATGAGAAAAAGGAATTAGTTGGGTCATTGGCTGAAAAGAAACTGCCTACTGAAGGTTAAGGAATGGTGAACGGGAGAAGAGTTCGGGCAGAACAAGACGACATTAAGATATATGGATCATATAAGGAGACAGAGGAAGGCAGAAAATGGGAAAGATTGGATAAAGCTGGGTTTGCAGTGAAAGACCTGTCCTTGGGGAGAACAGTAAGTGAATGCTATTATATGTATAGCCTATATAAGACGAAGAGAGATCTGTCTTTGATCTCCAAATTTAAAGATTATGCACTTCATTTTACAAATTCCATCCCATATCATACGCAGTACGTGACGTAACTAGTTCTGTTTGTGCTGTCAGAATTACCAACTACTGGCAGTATTTATGTGCATGTAGAGCAAAATTAACGTTTATATTACATGACGATAATGGGGCAGTTACCCTTTATGTCAGAGCAGAATTTGTTCCATATGGCTGTAATAGAATTTAATGTTCATCATTTTCAAAGTGTGGAAACGTTTCGTTAATGGGATCACACTTTATGACGTTAACCAGACAATTGCACCTTAGTTTCTGGTTTAATTAAATGACCTGCTGTTATTCTACAAACCTGCCGTTCGTTGTATGATTGGATTTCAGATCCATGTCTTTTTTGTATATGAGCAATAATGGCAAATCAATTCAAACAACGGAGATTATTATTATTATTATTATTATTATTATTATTATTATTATTATTATTATTACTAGCCGTAACCGTGCGCTCCGCTGCACCGTTAGAAATAAATATAAAGTAATTACATAATTAAAATAGGACATTTGATCCAGGGAACATTCGTGTTTGATAGAAGGATAAATCGTTTAATATGTTACTTAATTTAAATTGTATTTTAATAATTAAAATGCGATCATTTTGGTCCAGAGACATTCATTTGGTGCAATGTTTCTTAATTTTTATTACATGCAACCATAGTTTAATGGATTGACATCATTTAGATTTAATGTGTATATTTTATTTTACTCGTTATAGGTTTCCATTGATTTATGGTAATAACTTAATTTTAACCCTTGTTTTCTACCTATTCAGTAAATGGCGCTTGGCCCACTATGGTTCTGAATCCTTCAAATAACTTAAATTATATAATATTATATTATATTATATTATATTATATTATATTATATTATATTATATTATATTATATTATATTATATTATATTATATTATATTATATTATATTATATTATATTATATTATATCAGAAGTTACTGTAATAACATTATAGCATTATGTCCATCTAGAGAAACTACACTTTCCAATGGTGAAATAATAATTAATTATACAAATCGGTTAATTTAGCTTCCGATATTACTTCATACAAACACAGAAACATTCTCTGTAGGCTATCTTTCATAGCTTTCAATTGTTGCTGTCCAAGGCCCCTTATAGACGAAGTTATTTGTTTTTTAATTCATTATACGGCCTTAGATGGCAGTTATTTTAATTTTAAAACTCATTTATCTCATTAAATATCAATCCTATCAAAATTTTTCAAGGAATAAAACTTATCGAAAATTATGTTGAAAGAAACTTTTGTAATGTAACATTTTTCACAAAAATCAATAATAAGCGAGATTTTCGATTTATTTAATTCAGGCCCCCTTATAACCCCCCTTTTAAATAAAGTATTTTGAATGCCATATAGGCTAAAATCTAAGTTACAACGAACTTAATTTATATTCCAATTTTCATCGAAATCCGTTCAGCCATTATTGCGTGAAAAGGTAACAAACATACATACAGACAGACAGACATACATACAAACAAAAATGTCAAAAAAGCTATTTTCGGTTTCGGGGTGGTTAATTATATATGTTAGGACCAATTATTTTTGGAACATCGAAAATTACCAGAAAAATTTCGGCTACAGATTTATTATTAGAATAGATTATTATTATTATTATTATTATTATTATTATTATTATTATTATTATTATTATTATTACTACTACTACTACTACTACTACTACTACTACTACTACTACTACTAATAAAGTCGGCCTGGGTAGCATAGTCGGTATAGTGCTGGCCTTCTGTGCTCGAGGTTGCGAGCTCGATCCCGGTCCAGGTCGATAGCATTTAAATGTGCTGAAATGCGAAAAGCTCGTGTCAATACATTTACTGGCATATAAAAGAACTCTTGCGGGAGGAAATTTCGGCGACGCTGATATAACCTTAGTAGTTGCGAGCGTCGTTAAATAAAACATAATTAAAATTTTGAATTATTGCTAGTTTTATTACTAACATTATAATAATTTTTAAAATATATAAGACAATTGATAATTATGCCTAAAGTAATTACAAAATTGAATTCATTCAGAGAATTTCCTTGATGTGTTCTTTCGAGTACTATGGATATAGGCCTACAGACACAAATAATTCAGACTTAAAAGATTTACAAGATGCACATAAAATGTTATAAATTTCTTAGAAAATTAATGTATTTTTATATAAAAACATACAATACCTACCCACTTAAAGAAACGGTACACGGTATTGTTCATTACTTTTTGTACGTGTATTGAACCAAAAAATGGGATGGTTAAGGTAGCATTAATTGAGTAACATGCTAATATATTATAGAATAGTGTAATAAATAAAAGGCCACCGGCGTAGCTCAGTTAGTTAAGGAGCTTGCCGATCCAGAGTTGCGTTCAAGCGCGGGTTCGATTCCCGCTTGGGCTTATTATCTGGTTAGGTTTTTTCTGATGTTTTCCCCAGCCATAAGGCGAATGTAAGGTAACCTATGGCGAATCCCTGCTAAATACCATCCCACTTTCACCGATCCCATCGACGCTAAAAACCTCGTAGCGACTTTAAATAACCAACAGTAAAATAATAAATATTATTTTTCGGCCAGATTTCGTCTAAGCTTAGAATAAGGAGATAAAAGAACTGTACCTTGCCTTTTACTAAGAAGATTACTGTTTCCTGCAGGAAAGGACGTCGTTGAATTGCAAATCGAAAGAATGAACTTCGAAGCAACTGAGTTGCTTGGTGACATATGTACATGAATTGCAATCGCAACCTTTCGGACCTTCTGGTAAAGGAAGTGAAGTAAACGCCTATTTTGGCTAGTTGTTCTGATATTTGTTTGTTTGTTTGACGTTTATATTCTGAGATGGAAGAACAGTTGGAAGAAGGGCAGTTTGCCTTCGGGAAAGCAAAAGTTACAAGAGATGCAATTGGACTACAACGAGCAATCGCCGAAAGATACCTAGAGCAGAATAAAGAAGTGCATATAGACTTAGAAAAGGCGTTTGACAGAGTGGATTGAAACAAAGTTATGGACATCCTGAAGAAAATAGATGTGGATTGGAAAGACAGAAGGCTCTTCAGTAACCTTTAGCTATATGAAACGAGTCAAAGTAAGAATAGGAGAAGAAATGTCTGAAGGAAGTGAAATAGGGACAGGAGTAAAAGGATGTCCTTTATCATCTACCCTGTTCAACATCTACTTGGAGGATTTAGTGAAAAATTGTTTTCAGAACATGGGAAGGGTGAAAGTAGGAGGAAGAAAAATAAAGTGCATAAGATTTTCTGATGGTATGGCGTTGTTAGCAGAAGAGGAACCGATACTAAGGGATATGCTACTGGAGCTAAATAACAGCTGTGAGCAGTATGGAATGAAGATAAATGCAAATAAAATGAAGACCATGGTTTTCGGAAGAAAAATAAAGAAGGTAAGCTTGCGAATACTAAATGAGGCAGTAGAGCAAGTCGACAGCTTCATATACCTGGGGTGTACTATAGGCAGTAATATGAGCTGCAGCCAGGAAGTCAAAAGAAAAATAGCGATGGCAAGGAAGCTTTTAGTAGAAAAAGGAGCATCTTCTGCGGATCTCTGGAAGAACTAAGGAAGAGATTACTGAAGGACTTCGTGTGTAGTGTTGCATTGTATGGGGCAGAAACATGGACATTACGACGAAGTGAAGAGAAGCAACTAAAAGCATTTGTAATGTGGCTATGGAGAAAAATGGAGCTTGTAGATTGGACAGAGAGAATAAGAAACAAAGCTGTGTTAAAAAGAGTGGGTAAAGAAAGAATGATGCGGAAACCGATCAGAAATAGGAAAAAGAATTGATTGGATCACTGATTGAGAAGAAACTGCCTGCTGAAAGATGCACTGGAAGGAATGGTAAACGGGAGAAAAGTTCGGAGCAGAAGAAGCTATCAGATGGTAGACGTTATTAAGATATATGGATTAGAGCCATGCATAATCGGTTACGAAAAATAGAAATGATATATTGCTACTGAACGTCTGACGTTATAGACAGTATGCAAAGCTCTTCCGTCTCGCGGAGTGACAGATTGAATTGGTCTTCATATTAATCGTAAAGAATTTGTATATAAAAGATATAATTCAAGTATATGAACTTAAATAATTTCAAGGGAAAAATTGTTGCGGGGCCTGATATCGAACCCAGGACCTTTGGCTAAGCGCGCCAACGGTTCATATTATAGTTGGAATCTCCTGGTAGAGGGGCAGAGAAGGCCTGACAGTCTTATCTCCACCAGGTTAAATAAATAAATACTACTAATATAACTACTAATATACTACTACTGTGCTGCACATAACTCTGGGTCTGGTAGAGTTCCTGGATAGCTCAGTCGTTGGCGTGTTCAGGCAAAGATCCCGGGTTCGATAACCTGGTATCGGAACAATTTTTCCCCTGAAGTTATTCAAGTCAGCTACCTGAAAACGCTTGAGGTGGGGAATCGGTTTGTAAACACCGTTAATTAAGTTTTATGTAATTGAATGTACGAGGGAGATTCAAAAAATAACCTTAATAATTTATTGTTTTATTAATTGAATATGTACGATAAGACTACAAACACTTCAACACTTTTCAACATAGTATAACAGGAACTCTTGTATTGAACGTAGTGGGGTCTATGTTGAAAAGTGATGAAATATTTGTACTGTTTTCGTACATATTCATTTAATAAAACATTATTAAGGTTACTTTTCGACTCTCCCTCGAAAATTTTAAGAACCGTACTTACTCGGCTATAATGACCTCCTTTTCCTCTATTTTCACTTGGAACATTGGCTCTGACAAACAAACATTCTGATGGGGGGGGGGGGTAGATAAAAAAGTTAAAATATTTTATTCCACCATGTTAATAATGTCAGAAGAAGTGCTTATACAAATTTTGATCACTCGAGCGCAATTACGAGGGCGATCCAGAAACAATTGCATGAGAAGATTTATTGAAAAAGATGCAGCAATTCTTGCGCTATTTTTCAACACTTGAATTGAGAGATTTGTGATATCATGGGATCAATTTTTGTATCCTTGTGTCATTGAAGTCAGCCGCCTGGGATCGGAACCAGTGTTTTTGACAATCGTCTGCACCTCTCTGCGATCCCATGATACGTTACGGCAAATGTCTCATTTCCAGTGGGGAATATGTTGAAAAATAACTCAACATATTGCTATATCTGTTCCAATAAATTTTCCAATGAAATTGTGTTTTCTTTCTGTTAGCGGTCCCTGGCGAACTTATTTTTTGCGGCCCTCATAATTGCGGTTGAGGCCAAAATTTGTGTAAGCACTTCTTTTGACATTATTAATATAATGAAAGAAAAAAAAATAACTTTTTTACCTGCCCCCATCAGAATGTTTTCTTGTCAGTAGCCTATACCAAACTATTAAGAATATATTTCTATTCAATTCATTTTTATAAAGAATCGTTAGGTATTAGGAAGTAATTTTAGTTATTTTCATTATCAAATATCTCTTCCAACTTTATTTTAAAAGGAAAGGAAGTAGTACTGTATACCAATAATTTCTTCAAAACTTGAGTAAACTATAACAAGAAACGTATCTTTAATGATTAAAAAATATATAACAAATACTGCTGTTGTGAACGAATCGAGAAGTGAAAATTTGTTGGTAATGACTGAAGTTTCAGTATTTACTCTGCTGTACGGCCAAATCGCTTTTAGTACCCTCCTTACATTTTGAAGGTCAAATACAATATTATGTAATAACTTCGTTTTTATAATAAGTATCTATATTATTTGGCACAATATAAAATAACATATTTTAATCTCCTCCCAAACCAAGTGATTTATAAATTTCGTACCTATAAGATGTACATTAATGTAAATACATTACTTTCACATAACATATTCCCATGAAATAATCTTTAGTGTTACTTATATAATGGTGTAGTTTATCATTGTAACTTTGATAGAGGCGTTAGTGCCTAATTAGTTTTCTCCTTTTCTAATTTCAGATAATCCTGGTACTCATCTCCTAATCTGGTGCTGGTGGTAGCAACTCTTGGAAGTATTGGTGGTGGAAACTAACAACTTGGGTTCTTTACATAACATCTGTAACCCCATCCCCATCATCAGCAAGAATTTCGATGGATTGTGACAGCTTACACAGATTTCCTGATTGTCACTCAACCGTAGCAACACTGAATTCTACAATGGCATTTATAAATTATGAGATTCTCATTTTTACGGTCCAATACTCGAAGAACAATAGCCACACAAGTATTGTTATTGCTTAAAATACTAAAAAAGTATATCACGTATATGTTTGAAGAATTACTAGCAATGCATCCCGTTCATTTCATAACATTACTTGCTTTTATCAGTAGATGAAAATTAATGTAAGGTGCTTAATGCACAGTATTGTACACTGACCTTATGAGATATAATGGACAATCGGAAAGAGAGTTTGTAATTTTTTTTATAAATCCATACATGCTATTAGGTGAACCATAAGTTTGAGCCATCATTATAATAAAACTGTGATATTGCTTAATGATAACTTTCAAGTATCCATAATAATAAAAATGTTGAGACTTCAATATCTAGTAGTAATAAGTTGAACTGGAGTGTAGTTTAGCAAATAAGGAACTATATACATCGTGTGGTATTTCACTCATTCATACTTTGGATCGCAATGTTTTTCTTCGTGTAATTCTGCAGAGGAACGCGTGTGTTCACAATGGCGACTGACTGGAGAAATATGACGGAATACGTCGTCGACGAAAAGAACTGTACTCAGATAAAGGAACAGTACGAAAGTAGCTTCGGAGTGGCGCTGGCTGTTCCGGAGTGGGAAGCAGCTGTCACCGCTTTAACACTCGTTTTAATTATTCTTCTCACGATAGTGGGAAACATACTTGTCATTCTGAGTGTCTTCACACACAAGCCACTGCGAATTGTCCAGAACTTCTTCATAGTATCACTCGCAGTGGCTGACTTGACAGTTGCAGTGTTAGTGTTGCCATTTAGTGTAGCTGTGCAAATTCTAGGACGTTGGGAGTTTGGTATCCACGTGTGTAAAATGTGGTTAACATGTGACGTACTTTGTTGCACAGCATCCATATTAAATCTGTGTGCCATAGCTTTGGATAGATATTGGGCAATAACTGATCCGATCAACTACGCTCAGAAACGAACTCTGAAACGTGTTCTCTTGATGATCGGATTCGTGTGGGTTCTCTCCGGTGTCATCAGTTCTCCGCCTTTAATTGGTTGGAATGACTGGCCAGAAGTATTCCACAACGATACCCCGTGCCAACTCACTTCTCAGCAAGGATACGTCGTGTACTCATCCTTGGGTTCCTTCTACATCCCTCTATTCATCATGACTATTGTTTACGTTGAGATATTCATGGCAACGAGGAGGAGGCTAAGAGAAAGAGCTCTAGCATCAAAATTAAATGTCGTTAAGAT
This sequence comes from Periplaneta americana, assembly GCF_040183065.1. Classification (NCBI taxonomy): domain Eukaryota; kingdom Metazoa; phylum Arthropoda; class Insecta; order Blattodea; family Blattidae; genus Periplaneta; species Periplaneta americana. The sequence goes on from NC_091120.1 coordinate 78,767,738, forward strand.
AAATGAAGCCCAGAATACGTCCGTGAAAGACGTCCACAACGACCAAGATTCAGTTAGCAGTGAAACTAACCACAATGAACATCCTCACCACTCAGACGGGACCACAAAATCAAAGGAAAAGAAAAAGAAAACAAAGAAAAAGAAGAAGAAGGTTGGTGATGGATCACTGAAAGAGAAGTTTCTCCAGAAGCCAGCTATTGTAGCTGAAGACTCTGTAACCGACAACATAGGAGATCCTCCATCAGGGTCTCATTGTGCCACGAACTTGAACCACTGCGAAGAGCAGAACACCCCTCCAACAAACACTACTACGACGACGTTAGAATCTCCGAAAGTCAAGAATGAAAGTCAGAAGGGACACGCACCTCCAGCTGCTATTTCCGGGTCGATCAACGTCCCAGCATCTGGTGCCAAAAGACAAGTTCCCATGTATCAATTCATCGAAGAGAAGCAGAGGATCTCTCTCTCCAAAGAGAGGCGTGCTGCCAGGACTCTGGGAATCATCATGGGTGTGTTCGTAGTGTGCTGGCTGCCGTTCTTCCTCATGTATGTGATAGTGCCGTTTTGTGATTCATGTTGCCCATCTGACAAGATGATCCATTTCATCACTTGGCTGGGATATATTAACTCGGCACTTAATCCAATAATTTATACAATCTTCAACATGGACTTTAGGAGAGCGTTCAAAAAATTACTCCACATCAAACCATAGTATGCTTTAATGCAATATTCTTACAGATGTCACATCAGTATTTTAGACCACGTGATATTACATTTTCCAACTTTATTTTCCTAGTGTTTCCAAACCTTTATTGCCTAAATTGTGAATGAAATATATCATAACATTTATGGAACTTAACTCTATCGGGTTCATATTCACTGTGGTCCACTGGCTTATTGCGTTAGCCTTCACATTATAATATGTTAGTAGCTCTGACTTCAGAGAACTTTGAAGTACGAGGCAAAATTTAACTTCAGAGATATTTCTCTGTAGAAATCGAGTAGCGATCATTTCTTTAGAATTATCTTCACTGTCGTAATACATTATATTTCACTATTAAGTTGCATCTCGTTTTCTTTCCTCTTCTAGAGTGTATATGTTGGTGTAGGTACCTCGACTTGGAAAACATTAGTTTCTTCATCTCTCAACTTTGACACGGAATGATCTCCTTTAAACATATTTACTACCCAATTTCCGGCAGTAGTTACAAAGTACAGGGTGCTCCGTTTGTGTATGGATAAAATAAAAACACCGTAAAACATTTACTACTGAACTTTATTTGTTGAAACTTAGTGCATACAACACTGAAAGATGGGAGATTCCTCAGAGCTCAACATGACCCCTATTGCGGACCCTGTATAACTAATAACGGTCGTTTGGGTTGCATTAAAAAAGTATTGATTATTCAATCTATCTTAAATAAGAAGCAATTAATTGCGGTGTCAGTGATATAATTTATTTATCTTAGGTTATGATATATATATATATCAATTTGTTTTATTAGATTTATTTTTTTATTTATTTTTAGAGTTATTTTGGTTTTTATAGGTTTTTATTTTGTTATTGATGCAATTCAGTCCATGTTCGTTGTAACATAGGAGGGGTGATTTGTTGAAAAGCTTGAGTAATTTTTACTCTCAGATCATCAATGTTCCTGGGTTTCTGTGAATAGACAATGTCTTTAACGAAACCCTACAGGAAGAAGTCAGGATCTGGGGAGTTTGGGGGCCAAGCCAAGAGATGGCTGCTCGTCGTACTGGGTTTCACCTGCGACCTCCTGCATGTTTTTTTTTTTTTTTTTGACACAGAACCTGTTTCTACAAATGTTCGATACCACAACATTATGGAATCGTATTTAGGTACATTACGCACACCATACTCACGTCGAAATTCCCTTTGAACTCTCTTAACACTCTCAAATTTAGCATACCAAAGAACACGTTGTGCCCGCTGTTGATTTGTAGTGGCCATTTTAATCCCCTACGATTTTCATTTGTCATTTCAGATTATGCTTTGTTGATTATATATGGAAACTCCCATCTTTTAATCATAATATAACCAGCAAGAAATTTTTCCTACTATCATAATAGCTTTATAGTGATAAATTATTATTATCCATACCCAAACGGATCAGAGTGTATAACACCGTTGAAAAATATTTAATACCATTATGGTATATTAGGATAAGAGAAGCGTTTTATAATCATCATTCACCCATTTTAAATATCCAACATTAAATTAATATATTGTAATTAAAGGAACCCTTAAGTTTAGCGTTCGTAACTTAAGAATAATGTATCTGTTCTGACAAAAATATATCACCTTTGAAGTTTGATTCAGATAATTACCCCATGAATTATTTTTTTAATGCAATTGCTTAGAAAAATTATATTTTTGGACCCAAGTATTGGCTAGTCCAGTGGTTCCGAATCTTTAAATTTAAAGATTTATTAGTTCCGAATCTTCTTGAAGGCGCGGCCCACTTTTGGGCGGGACTTTTGTTTGTGACCTCCTCCCCACTACGGCACTGGTACTTATTTTGATTATCACTTTTCCCCCTACTTTTAGAAGAAAAATATAAAAATTCAGGACAAAGAAACTTTCTAATGAGATCAAAGATATTGTAAAATATTTAATCCCTGGTGCTTAAAATTTAGGGAGAAGAAAGAAAAGTAAACTTTTATTATTATTATTATTATTATTATTATTATTATTATTATTATTATTATTATTATTATTATTATTATTACTACTACTATTATTATTACTACTACTACTACTACTATTATTATTATTATTATTATTATTATTATTATTATTATTATTATTATTATTAGTTTAAATAACTCTTAAATTGCTAAACATGAAGGTTAAAATATATTATTACTGATATAAATAGGAGTATGTACAAAATATCAAGTCTCTAGCTTGAAAAATGTATAAAATAGCAATTTCACCCCCCTTAAAAAAGCTGTGCACTAATAACTTAAACATATCCTCGTGTGACGCAAGTGTTGAGGTACTGTATGGTTTTATGCCAAAACCACAGCTTGGTTTCAAGATTATTTTACGCCTAAAAACTCGGTAGCCTCCGTCCTCCATTGTTATCATGCATTATAAGTCTGCCTATAATTTCACCTGTTTTGTGAGCTGAAGGAGTAATAGGCCTACAGGTATATTTTATTTAACGACGCATTTAGCTGTAGTAGTTATTCAACGTCCACATTTAACGTGGGAGAGTTATAACCGACAAATTGTCTGGAGTCCTGTATCGAAGACAGGGTTTTACGTATCTACCGTAAACCTACGTTAAGATAATCTGAGATTTACTTGTCTTCTGGAGGAAACTATGGCTAAAGACTGTAACGCCATTTTTAAATATATTTCCCTTGGTCGGGGTGGAACTTGCCAACCTTGGAAAAAACAACTATAGATCACAGGATATACAACTTAACCGGCATTATAACCGGTCGTAAAGCGCGTGTTTATTGGGGAGATCCGACCGATCGGTCGCACGAGAAGAAACCCGATCAGCGGTGAATTGAAGTGAGTTAGACTTGCAGTTCTATACAAATAATGGGCCGCTAAGAGGTAATGAGAAAACGTTATGTTGGTCTTACCTTTTATCAAAGCATATATTGTAACGCTCTACTTATAATTTCACTCACCATTTGCCTAATTTCATTCTTCACAGAAGATGCTCCTTTTTCATTGTCATTGCTATCCTCCTTTTGACTTCCTGGCAGCAACTCATGGTACAGCTTATAGTACACCCTAAGTATTTGAAGCTGCCGACTTGCTCTACTGCCTCATTTAGAATTCGCAAGTTATATATAGGTACATACGTCATTAATTTCAAGGTGTTATTCTTTGAGATATTTCCAGCAAAAAAGTTAAGTGTAATTTTTCTCGTTTTTGTTTCGACGTAAAATTTGTTCGCGAAATAACGGTTAATGTACGTGAAATTATGTCCACCTTTCTGAATGCAAATTAACACTCTAGAACAGCCGTGGCGAAAATGTGATCGTGCGCAGAGCCACTGTGTAACCTGCAACATGCATAGCGCATATGGAGGGAGGCGGACACCCGAAGGGGAAATGAAGCAACTGTCTGACTTACTAACGGATTTTGATCTTCCTTACGTCAAGCACTTAAATATAATTTTATACAGTACAAGGCTAGAAACTAATGTTTAGCACGTGTAACGAAGAAAGAAATGAATAAGAAAACATAGAACACATCACAACCTAAAATTAACTGTCTTCAGAATGTGTCTGCAACAGAGTTTCAAAATCAGGAATTATGTCACTGCCAGTCGTAGTTAATCACGAAGGTATTTGTCTGTCAGTCGTGATCTAAATTTGGTTTTTACTATGTTCATTGTTGAAAATAATTTTTCACAAACGTAAGTTGTAGCGAACATAGCTTCAAAAGAGCAAGCGAAAGAACGAAGCTTCGGATATTTATTTTTTGGCAAAGATTTGAAAGTTGAATATTTGTCAAGTCCTTACATCTGGCTTTCATTTAACATCATATTGTAAATTTGTAAGTTTAAATTGAAGATCTAACAGCATTATTCGTACATCTGCTGAAAAAGGATCGACGCGACGTACAGAGATGATTATGATCATGATAACAATAGTAATAATAATAATAATAATAATAATAATAATAATAATAATAATAATAATAATAATGAACACTTAACCTTTTAATGTTTCATCAGTAACATGTTATATAATGCTGTTTTGTGTTATACAACCGTTTTCCTCGTAATACTTGTGGACAAATCATATATTTAATATTCTCATCATATTGGCAGCAAAAAAAAAAAAATGCGTCTTTCCATCCTACTTGAACTTCAGTTTTTGTAGAGGTAAATGGTTTCGAGAAAGACATTGAGACGATAAGCCACTCACAGGTCAGAGACAAATACAATTGGAACGGAGCTTGACTCCATTGAGTGAGAGGGTGGGGTTTGTGGGAGGTGGGAGGTGGGAAGCAAGAGAAATGCACAGCTATCATTGCGAGCCACAATGTGCTTGTGAGTCACATTTTCGCCACGGTTGCTCTAGAAAATACGCACGGTAGAGCAACGCCTGCGCTGGCCGCTAGTCAACGAGCCGCACCGAGCCGTGTGAAACAAAAGACAATCGAAATGGTGGTAGTAAAATTCGCGACTATATTGAGTGTTTGAATTTGTACACTGAAAGAAAATGCAAATATAGTAAGATCTTATAGTAGGTTATTACAACGAAATAAAGTAAAAAGAGCTATGGTTCAGGGAACATCATTGAAATGAACGAAAGTAAGTTTACGGTTAAAAGCGTTAGCTATCGTACGTAATTATGACCACGTTACCGTTTTATTTTTGGTGTAGAGAAAATACCTCGTCATATAACTTTTTGTACTACAAACGAGTAATATATATATATATGTATATATATATATATATATATATATATACATGAAACAATTTATGTTTAAAGTTACAAGTTATTAAATAAGTACAATATGATATAATTTAAATTAATACATAGAGAATGAAATGAAATCTTATGTTTAAATTAAGAAGTTTTGTCACGTGCAGTTCGCGGCAGGAACAGTTTGGCTGTGAGATGATAATTGCGCATGCGTGGACTTGGTTAATAAAACCTAAACTATCCAAATCTAACCTTCGTATATGCAAGATGTATAATAGGAGAAAGAAGAAAATAAGAAAAATAACATTATCTAATGCTAACGTCAATATAATATTTGAAAATATTGATAAGGAACAACATAATCCAAACGAGAGTATATTTCAAAATATTAATAAGCCTTACCACTGTCCGTGTATCTAATATAGACTAATAAAATATGTATCTGCTCATTAATCCCTACCTAACTTTGTAGCTAACAGTGGTGCTATCTGTCAGTAATGTTCAGAAAGAAGGAGGTAGAGAGAGAGAGAGAGTGAGAGAGGGAGAGAGAGAGAAATCTCCTCCTAACGACGTCACAGACCAACGTCGTGCCCTTATGTTGGCGACATTGTGTATTTAGTTCTATTTGGCTGTAACCCTAACGGCACGGTTGAAAGCTACCGTAGCTAATTCTCCAGTTTAGTGAAAAAAAAGCTAATTAATGGAGTACGTTTCTCTTCGTTTTAAACAAAATTATGAACTTTTTTGGCGTATTATTTTCAGCATTATTATTATTATTATTATTATTATTATTATTATTATTATTATTATTATTATCATTATTATTATTATTATTATTTTATTTGCGTTATTATTTAACTATTACTATCATCGTTAAAAATGTGTCTTCATTAAGATAGAGAGAGAGATCTTGAAGATATCTTATTTCTTCGTAATCACAAGAGTAGGCCTAATCAACGTTACTATCAGCACAACCACCATCATTATCATCATTATTTCTTCACCATGATTACCATCATAAATTTCCTCATATTTATCACCAACACTACAACAATCAGTCACAAAATTATAACAGTCACATCTACCACAACTGTCGTTTTCACTTCCACTGTCATCCTGAAAAACCGCCGCTACAATCAATTTCTTTATCACCACAATCACAGTCAATATCGCCACAATCACTACCACGAGTATGAATGCAAAATATTTTTTTGAGGTTTTGAATGATTAGTGCAGCACATAAAATCTCTTCAGGGGCCTGTTTCATAAAAATACTACGTTTAGTAGTTACTTGTTAGGAGTGTAAAAATTAGTAGTTAGCAGTGTGGAAAATTGTGTTTCATAAACAAAACTCTACACTCCTAAAATTCCTATACACTATTTGTAGCAGTTAGCAGAGTGGACTCATTCAAAGATAATGTGACAGATAAAAATTTAAGCTAGGCAACAATAAACCGGAAACGGAAACGAGAAGGAGAACGGAAATATTGTTAAAATATATGTATTTAAATGAGAGCATTTACAATTGAGGAGCTTGCCGGAGTCCTGGAAAGGGAACGTGAAAGTTAATTGTGAATACTCACATTTAAATACATTTATTTTAACAATATTTCCGTTGTCGTTTCCGATTCCGGTTTATTGTGGACCAAGCTTTATTCTCCGTTGCATTTAATAGGTCATTATTATTATTACAATATAGTAACTCAGTTCTATTGTATTGGACTATGTCAAAATCAAAGAAAGATCAAAATTTTTAACTAAGTTTTATTAGATTAAAAATTTTAATTAATAATAGTCCACCAACTTCACTGAACGTACCAACAACTTCCAGGGCTTAATGTGAAACTAACGTAACTACAATCGATGTTTTATTCACAACAAAATTCTTAACAGGCAATGCGCTTATTTCACATGAACTACACCATCATGTTTTGTATTATATACAAGACTGTTCGGAATTGAATTGCGATTTTTTGTGACTAAGCAGAAGAACGAATTTGATATCTATTGTTAAAATCTAAGAAGTCCATTTTTGTAGTTACATTGGTTTCATACTAAGCCCTCGACTTCATCTACATCATCTGGCCATCATACAAGTCCCTTAAGGGGTTAAGTACAGCTTACAGCAGTAAAATTTTGGAAATATTCAAAATTTTTTTCCTCCATTACTGTATCTTGTACAATAACGAAAATTAGTAGGTACATAACACTGTCCTTCTGCTATATGAAAAAAATATTTTTACGATTTCAAAAAAAAAAAAAAAAAAATTTTTTTTCCTTCCAAAATTCAAAATGGTGACAGTAACTGTGCAGTGATGCCTTTTCGTCATAACTCAAAAACTATCTAACAATCTGTGATGAAATTTTTGTGTGTTTTTATGCATGTCATATCTACAATATGATGTAAAATCACTTCCCTACCTTTAATAGATTGTCTGATAAAAAGTAAATTCATTAAAAAATGGTCAAATATCAGTATTTTCTTCTAGCACAAAATAAAGAAAAATATTATTTATTAAGGAATGTAATTGAAACAGCATGATATTATAAATAAGAGTTTCAGCAATAAAATAAAATGGAGAGAAACTGAAAAATTAAAAAAGTTTTTGAGTTAAGAGGGAAAAGCTTCATCACCGCACAGTGAACTGCAACAATTTTGAATTTTTAAAAAAATATATAAATAATTTTTTTAGTCGTAAAAATATTTTTTTCATAAAGCAGAAAGACAGTGTTTTATACGTAGCAATTTTCATTATTGTACAATATACGGTAATGAAGGAAAAAAATGTTGAATATTTCCAAAAATTTTACTGTTGTAAGCTGTACCTAACCCCTTAAAGAGTACTTTATTTACACTGTTCACCACACTTTCAATTATACTGCATATAATTGCTTTTGAAATCTGATGCATGTGAGCAATGTGCTCCAGCGCATAACCAATGAAAAGCAATAATTTGTAATTCCTGTATTGGCATTAAAGCCCTATTGCTTCAAATACCTCGGTATTATGCTTTAAAATTGTTCAATGGCAATGAAGAGTTGATTGAATTTATTAGAGGTTAGGTGGAATATTTCATATATGTTCATATGTCTCTGCCATAAAACCATAATACTGAGTGAGTTGGCACAGACGGTAGCGTTTGTGACTTTGTATTCGGGAGGCCCTGAGTTAAAACCCCGTGGCCGGTCAATCTGACTGAGGTTTTTCATGCTTCCCCTCAGTCACAAAGGCAAATTCCAGATTGGAAATTTACATATCACGATTCATCACCGCCTCAGTCATCAATATCATAAACATTAATAAAAAATATCTTAAATCAGTTGCATGAGCACAAGCCATCTACAACACACAACAATAAAAACGGCCTACTGGTATACCCATAGATCCTAAGACGCTATATGTTCACAGACATAACCACAGATGTTAAGGCGTGTATAAAATAATAAACTTAAAAAACAACAACAACAATAATAATAATAATAATAATAATAATAATAATAATAATAATAATAATAATAATCTTTTCTAGGTCTGAATATTCTTGGATCTTTTCTCCATTACTGGATGAGGAATGCACTTCTACAAAATTATTTAGAAAGTAGTGTACTGGGTCTTTCACCTAAGTAACGAGTCTATCGAAAAATAAACTGTTTTCGAAAATTTTTGAAATGATGTTCAACCTCACGAGAAAGAACCCTTCCCGGTGCCGTACAGTCGATTTGGAAACAAAAACCCCTCCCCTCGCCGCCAGAGCTATTAAACGAAAGAATGGTTAGTGTTATAAGCCTTTATTAAAAGACATAAATGTAAAAACAGTTTGAATTGTTGACGAATTGTGGTGTACAATTTTCAAAATGCCTTTCGTTCTGCTGAATGCACAAATGCAAGTGATGTATCAACTCTTCATTTGTGTGATGTGTTCAGTTCGTTCCACTAATTCAGGAATGATGCGTGGCTTAGTCGCATAGACAGGATCCTTGATGAATCCCCAGAAAGAGAAGTCCAGGGGAATCAAATCAGGTCATCGCGGAGGCCAACGGATTGGGCCTGTGCGGCCGATCCACCTGCCTGGAAACACTTTGTCTACGGAGTAAACGCTTAATTTGAGCAACACTGTTTCAGAGTTCAAACCAGGGACCAATTTTTCTCTTCTGCAATAACGTTAAGCGGCTGCGTGGTATTTTATCATTCCATTCTATCACAACAATGTGTATAGGCTTGGCCGTGTGGCATTATCCTTGGCGTATAGAAGGCCATGCTCCAGATCATTTTAAGTTGGCATCAAATCCACATTACACATGGATAAGTAGCTTCCCCTGGGGGCGGGGAAGGGGTGTTTGTTTCCAAATCGACTATACATCACCGGGAAGGGTTCTTCTGGTGAGGATGAACATCATTTCAAAAAAATATCCAAAATATTTTATTTTTACGATAGACTCGTTACTTATGAAAAACTCTATACTTTGTTACTCATAAATATATTTTTCCACACACTTTTATTTTTTTCCATTAACTGATAAATTGGACTATTAATAAGGAGTGTAAATTAGCAATATTCATATTTTATGAAACAGCATTATTGCTACACTGCTAAATATAATACTCCTAAATATGAATCCGACATTGCTAATTACAAGTTTTTAGTTGTAGTATTCAAAATTGAGTCTACAATATTTATAATTAGACTGATAAATTTTATGAAACAGACCCAAGGACATAATTTGTAAGTCTTCGTCTGAATCTTGTAATGATTCTTTTAACTCCTTGTTCAAATTATATGTTACAAGTTTAAACAATTTTAAAATTCTGATATGTAACATGTCTGTGTAATACATCACAGGTAGTATAAATGTCACTTAAACTTTCAATCGGTAAAGCGGGTTTTCCTCGAGGTATAGGATATTATCTCTTCCATTTATATCTGATAGAATAAATTTCACGTATAGCTAGCGTTATATTAGATAGATACAACGATTTGCTTTGGAATACTAAGAAATGAAACGTATTTGTTATAGTTAAAATATTGTTTTTAAAATTTATCATAACATACATGCATATAATTTATTTTAATGTGGCCGGTAATATAGCCGATTTTTATTATAATAGGCCCCTAATCTCTGACAGCGATTTTACTTTATTCTAACCCTAGTTTTATTTATTTTTGTGCTTAATAAATAAATCCGTAATAACATGTTACGTATTGTTAACTATATCATCTAGTAAAATATGTAGTATTTATTACGTCATACAAAAAGTAGTAGAAGCATGTTATGACCAGAAACTGTATGTATATATGCAAGAGTTAGTTGTCGTTAGGTGAACTTGCTTTTCAATTATAATCGACGACAAAACATGTAATTTTATATAATTTGCTTGTAACTATCGAGAAGTGAGCTTATCAGACATAATTACAGTCTTCCATAGTATCCATTAGTCTTCATTAGATACATATATTTAAGTAGTAATTGAAACTAGTAAAGAAATAACCGCTTTCATTAACGGTCCATTCACCATGAACACAGTTTTAATGACAGCAGAAGCTGATCATTGGATGTTTATAAAAGCTATAAAATTGGTCAAGCAGAATGCAATGGAATATTTTGCTTTGAACACAGTCACTAGTCATTGCGTCATGTCTTTCAAATAATGCGATAGATATTTATGATTATTCCAATTGAAACTTTCAGATATAACAGCAAAGATTTTGACACTCACGGTTTTAAATAATTATATAGAGAGTGTAAATTCATAAACTATGAGTAGTGAGCCTAATACTATTACCACCATTTTTTTTTCTTTCTCTGTTTCCCTTCAATGATCATTTTCTTTATTATATATCGGATTATTATACAGCAAGCTGCCATCTTTCCGTGCCCATCTTTCAAAGCCTTCTGTCTTGTGCATCTTGAATTTTCAGACCCCCAGTTTATGTATTCTTTAGTATGTATTTCCTAAATCCTTTTCTTTGTCTTTTATTTCCATTTTAGCTTGTAATTTCCGTTCATATAACTTTTTGGTCAGCTTTCTAAAAATTGTCCAAACCCATTTAACTGTTTCTTACAATACATCTTAAATACATAACTGTTAACACTATATCACTTTGGAAAACGTATTATATGTCTTTCACGTGTTAAATTTTATTTACCTTGTTAACATTTTCGGCCTGCTATTGGCCATCATCAGAACTGGTTGTTTTGTGGTCTTGGTGCCTTTTGTTTTGTTTCCTGTGAGGGTATGTTTGTGTAGTGTAATGTGGAGTTAAAGAGTGTGTGTGCTCTGAAATTGAGTTGTGTTGAGAATTTCATTTGGCTGTGTTTTTGTGTGTTTGTATATTTCGTATTGTTCTAGTGTGTTTAGTTTCTGGATTTTTGGTTGGATGTGTAGAATTTCCATGTCTGTGTTGGTGTCTCTGTATGTGTGGTTAGCATTTGTGATGTGGTCTGGATATGTAGAAGTGTTTTGTAATTTTGTTATGGCTGTGATGTGTTCTTTGTAACGTGTTTGAAATGATTTGCCTGTCTGTCCTATGTAGAAGTTGTTGCAGATGTTACATTTGAGTTTATATACGCCTGTGTGGTTGCATTTCTTTGTTTGTGTTGTATGTGTGTTGAGATGTTTTTGTAGAGTATTATTTGTTCTGTATGCGATGTTGTAATTCTTGAATGAGGTTGCAATCTTGTGTATGTTTTTATTTTCGTATGTTAGTATGATGTATTTTTTGTGTTCTTGTCTTTGTGTTGTATTCTTATGTTTTTTGTGATTATGTTTTGTCTTTCGTATTATGTTGTCTATTATGTTGGGGTTGTATCCGTTTTCTTGTGCTATGTATTTGATTGTGGTTAGCTCCTCTTTGTAAATATGTTGCTTCATTGGTATGTTGAGTAGTCTGTGTACCATTGTTCGGAATGCAGCTTATTTGTGTTATGTTGGGCGATTGGATGTGTTGTGTATGTGTATTGTTGTTGTCGTTGTTGTTGTTGTTGTGGGTTTTCTGTAGACTTTGAATGTGTGTTTGTTGTCGACTTTTGTTATTGTGATGTCTAGAAAATTTATGGATTTGTTTTTTTTCAATTTCTAATGTGTAGTGTAGCTTTGGGTGTATTTTGTTTATGTATTGATGTAGATTTCGGATCTGTCTTTTGTTCCCTTTATATAGTATTTGTATGTTGTCTACGTATCTGTGCCAATATATGATGTTGTCTGTGTGTTTGTTGTTGTCTTTGTTTAGTATGTATATCTGTTCTATGTTTCTTATAATTCTACTTATTATGTTTTCCTTAACATTTATATTTTTCCTAATATCTCCATTTCTGACAAAGTAATCCGTTTCTACTGTTAGGATTTTCTTGTTCATTTTCAGCTTCCACTAGTTCATTTCCATTGGCGTCTTTGCTTATATGTTTTCCCACGAAGTTGAATTAATATATATATATATATATATATATATATATATCGTTTTTGCGTTGTTCCTCTCTGTAATCTTCTTGTTTTACAGTATCTATGTTTGCTCATAAATTTTAATACACTCAGGGACAAAAAAACCGGACACTTCTATATTTGCTTGTATTTTGTTGCCAATTATTTAAAAATGGAACAAAACCCATTTAAACAAAATAATGTTTCATTTAGCACCTTATACGACAACATTTGAAAAAAAATCTCTGATGAGAAAATTTACAAAAAATTACAAAGGGCATATAATTATGGCATCCATTTGTCTAACTGTTTTTTTCATTTTATGGTGCCTTAAACATTAAAAACTCTTTTTAGTAACGGGTATTACCCCCCCTGGCTTGAATAACTGCATCCATACGTCTTGGCATGGTCTCAATTTGGTTAACAATGTCTTCTTGAGGAATAAGTTCCCATTCTTCGCCAAGTGCTCGCCTCAACTCTTGTAACGATTCTGGTCTCGGTCGTCTATTCTTAACACGCCGTCCCAGCATGTCCCACACGTGTTCAATTGGATTCCCACTTCTTGGAGATAATCTCCGACCGCATGGGCAATATGCGGCCGTGCATTATCATGCATTAAAACAAAATTATCGCCTACAAATTGGCCAACATGATCAGCCAAACATTCATTTATATACCTATCAGCTGTTAGTCTTCCATTTTCAACAAAAACCAACTCTGTACGAGCATCCGTACACACTCCTGCCCAAACCATCACTCCACCACCTCCATACGGCACATTTTCGGAAATGCAACACTGTGAAAATCGTTCTCCCCTCCTTCTCCAAACTCTTTCACGTCCATCAGGTGAGCACAGATTGAAACGGGACTCATCGGTGAACAGAACACAGCTCCACTCTCCATTTCTCCAATTCCTGTGATCATTTGCAAAACGCAGTCGTTCAACTCGATGCATCTTGAGAAGTCTGGGACCAGTTGCAGGTCTACTTGATATCAGTCCACTTGCTTTCAACCTCCTTCTAACTGTTTTGGCCGAAATTGGGCGTCCATGCATGTTAACAAATTGCTGGGCTACACTAGTAGCTGGCAGATTGCGCTCCCTAAGAACTCTCAACACCATATACCTGTCTTCATTTGGATTTGTAGCTCTTGGACGACCCGAACCTGGTCTTCTGGTATATTCTAGGGTCTCTCTATACCGTTTCATGGCATCATGGGTTGTGCTTCTAGCCATATTCATAACATTTGCAATGTAACGTACACTGCGTCCATCATCGTAAAGGGCTACAGCTCGAGCCACATCTTCAGGTCGCATCTTGTTTTAAGACAAATGTTACAACCCCACTTAAACCCAGAAAATGTAAAAATAAAGAAATAACGAATGATAACGATAATGAAGCACAAAATGGTTGAGACAATATTGTTATAGCTGAGACTCCGAAAGCAAAATTGAAATATTTGGTTGTAATGGCTTGTTTATAAAACAAAAAACAATCAACAATATATACACGTCTCCATAACAACAGATGGCTACCATAATATTGTATGAGAAGATAATGTTTTGCAAAATACCAGCAAATATTAAAGTGTCCGGTTTTTTTTGTCCCTCAGTGTATTTATGATACTCAGCCTGCAATAATAAATTTGATTTTTCAATCCTATTAATTGCCAAATATTCTGATGTTTGGAAATTAACTGTGAGACCACTTCATTCATATAGATATTTAAATATGTTAACCATAAATATTATAAATCAAAATAATCTTATACAGTTACCACCTGGTCAAATGCGAAATTATGAATGAATAGATATTGATTTCCTATAGGTATTCCAGTAGCTATCTTGAAAACTTCTTCTCTATAAATAGTGAATAATATAGACGAGATTAAATTCTTGTCTGAAACATTTCGTAAATCAAGGCCTAGATCCATACTACTTCACCATCATATTTTCATGGATTAGGAATTTCTCGCGCTCATCTCTCGTAAGTTTTACTGAATATTTTCCTGCGTAGTTCAGTGTCTCTCTTTTAACTTAAGCAGTAGTTCTCAAATCGTTTTGTACTCTGAGACTTGTAAATAATTCCATATTTTACTCTACTTCTGTTAAGAAATGTTACGTAGTGACAGCTCACTGGTAGGGTTAACACCTTTCTGTTTATAAGTTCTCAGTAATATCGTCTCCGACATTATCCCTTTATATTATGTTGTGTAAATATTGCTTTGAATCACATCTACTATTATTCACCATCCTTGCGATGGTCAAGATTATCAGCTAACGATATCAGACTTTTATATTTTTATCTTGCTGTGTTGTAAAATTATAACAGTTATTAGTGAAAGGGATCTTGCATAACATATCCCCTCTTTATTGTTTCCTGGTCATAATTTGATAGTATTCTGAAGTTTCGGGAAGTTCATAAAGATTCATATTGTACATGAACGATGTAGTACTACAGAAATTAATTATAAGTATGCCATAATAAGGCATTTAACCACGTTGTCTTAGTATTTACTTCGTATGTCTTGTGAAAGAGAGAATTATTGTTCGTTACACTTACAATTTACAAATATGTAAAAACTGAAAATCTTTTGTACCTTTAATGTTTTAGAGAAATTCAAAGATTATGTCAGTGTTATGATAATGGGTAATTGAGGAACACATTTCATGATATTTGAAAATGAGTTCATATACAGAGTGAGTAAAAAGTATGGAATA
This sequence comes from Periplaneta americana, assembly GCF_040183065.1. Taxonomy (NCBI): domain Eukaryota; kingdom Metazoa; phylum Arthropoda; class Insecta; order Blattodea; family Blattidae; genus Periplaneta; species Periplaneta americana. The sequence continues at coordinate 78,783,298 of NC_091120.1, forward strand.
ATGCTTGTAACTTTTTTATTTCAAAATTTATGAAGAAACTATTTATACAAAAGTTGCAGGGTATCAAAGAAAGAATATTTTTAACATATTTCCAAGTACTATGCTTTTCATTTATAAAGGATGTGACAATGAGTCTGTTTTTTTAAATGACACCATGTACCTATTTCCCCATTTTTGGATTCTTCAGGCCTCAATACGTACAAAATCATATTTTTTGCCGTTTATAAACTATTCTTTTGTAAAAATTACCTCTTTTAATGGCAATGTATGTGTACTGAATAAAGGGAAATTTTAATGTTTCAGTACATCAATTTGAGGAGCCTTTTGATTAAACAATTGGAGACAAATGCTAGTAGAAACAAGTGAATAAAGCTAATAAAAACAAATGAATAGCAATGGTTAAAAATTAAACAATTTTAAAGACAGATGTATACATTTTTTGCAGTAAATGGAGGCCATTTTGAGAACCTTTTGTGACCTGAAATCAACACGTGATACAACACAACAATGCTAATTTTGGTTTTAATGGGTTTTCTTGCTTTAAAATCCATTATTGCATTTTTATTGCAGTTAAATTTGAATGGTGCATATCCTACAATGTGTTTTTTAAATTATAACTTTAAATAATACTAGCATTGTTATTCAATTGTTTTTATTAGTTTTTTCATTTGATTTTGTTATCAATTGTTCAATCCAAAACCTCCTAAAATTGTTGTAATGAATCATTAAAACTTTCTTTTATTCAGTACACATACGTTGCCATCAAAAGAGGTAATTTTTACAAAAGAATAGTTTATAAATGGCAAAAAAACGTGATTTGTACGTACTGAGAACTGGAGAATCCAAAAATGGAGAAATAAGTACATGGTGCTATTAAAAAAAACAGACTCATTGGCACATTCTTTATAAATGAAAACCATAATGTAATATTTGATAACATGTTCAAAATATTCCTTCTTTGATATCCTACAACTTTTCTATAAATAGTTTCTTCATAAAATTAATAATAAGAAAGTTACAAGCATTGTTCCATACTTTTTACTCACTCTGTATAAAAATAAAGTAACTTAGTTTTATTCATTAATCCGTGTGTATAGTTTCTGCTCTATTAAATGTGTAAAATATCTCTTGATTTTTAATTTAATAACAATAGCCTATAACATATTGTGCAGATTATATTAACTTATCTCAGTTAATTCTCTAAAACAAATTTATAGAAAATAAAGGATTTGTATTTATTTCCATGAAGACTATCTTCGTAAATGTTTCATACTCGTATTTTACAAGAGTCTCTCTCCTAAATTTCATTGTTCTATTACATAATTTGCTTGAATATTGTAAATCATTTCACAAAACTGAATGCAACTTGTATGAATATTGCGAGCAATACAGAACTTACTTTGACATGCCAGTTTAAATAATGGTACATTAATAATTACTGTAGTTGACACAACTTGAGTTATTCTTTGGTATGGCCAGTGTTGAAAATTAACTTACCTTACTGGATCAATCATGTACATACGTCGGAGACCCCCATAAAATCATGAACACTTCAAAGTGCAATTTTTGAGGTAAAATTTATCTCATTGCTCCTATTTTCCAGCCAGTTATCATCAGCACGTCATTGAGAAAAATGAAACAAGCACAATAAGTCAGTGGTCCACATCGCCAAAGAAAAGAGCCGATGGCTTAGAACGAAAATGTTAACTTGATTGATTGGGCGAATGTGTGTAACAGATAATGAAATTATCAGTACACTAAGGCATAATATACGAATATATATCACAGATAAATATCTAAATTATCTCATTATTATTATTATTATTATTATTATTATTATTATTATTATTATTATTACCATTATTATTATTACCATTATTATTATTATCATTTTTATTATAACTATTTCTTACCAGTGTTTATTATTGTCACACTAATATTAGTTATCCAATTTTCATTATTTACTTTCATGTTGTTTTATGATCTAGATATTAATGTAATAACAATGTAAGCAAATGTATTTAATTAGAATTAGAGTCTGGCTGGGCGGAAGAGAAGGCCTACTGGCCTTAGCTCTGCCAGATTAAATAAATAAATTATTATTATTATTATTATTATTATTATTATTGTTGTTGTTATTATTATTATTATTATTATTATTATTACTTCTTATCTACATATTGAATATGGTTCCACAGCAAATTTTGAAATTTTGTCGTAATTATGTGGTATTTAGCGGCAGATGATTTTGAGTACCGACGGAAATAATACACTATAAAATTCGTATAGCTTAATTATACTTGTATAAGCCATATTATATGATAACATTAATTTGTTTCATTATGATATACAATTATTTTAAATGTTAGCGAATATATCACCAATATGCAAAAATGTATATTTAGAAGATCTCGCTAATTATTTTATTTGAATGAATTTCAATAGTTATAAAGAAAATATTCAATTTAAAATTTCATAATCTGATTCAAATTAACTGATTTGTATTTATCAGGTAAACCGCTGTAACCTACTTAAAATTTAATGTTCATAAATTATAGTATGTACTGTATTTGGAAACTTTAGCATTGTTCCCATGAACAATTCCACCAACGAGCTTTAGAGTTCGAGAATTTTACTACAATTTATTTACACTACTACGATAATTGTGACTTAACACATCTACTTTCAGTAAATAAATATCCCAGTTTTATTTCAAAGTTGTTGAAATTGTGCCATATATTCATAATCAACCGTCCCCTTTTCTAGAATTATTAGAGAGCTATGTATATATTTTGTGAAATAGAGGTATTCATTTAAATTCACACGTTTTCTTGTTTCATTATCATATCATAGAGATAAAATTACAATAAAGTATTAAATAATGTGACATCTGTGGTTTAGTATTTTAGCATTGCAACTGAATGACGAAATAAAAAAGTTTCCACTATTCATTTTCTAGGACTGTATTATATAAAGGCGTCACAAAGTATCAGCCTCGCTAACTGAAGTAAATATTTCGACATAATGTGCCGAACTTACGTTAGGTACGTCCATAAAGATGAAGTCAGAAAATATTTACAGATCGTTGGAAACTTTTCTATTATATCACTGCAGATTTTGTTAAAATCAATTTAATCTCCGATAAAGTTTCTAGTCCAAACAAAATGGTGACATCTGTGAGAGAGAGAAAGTCCACGCATAACAAAAACTGAATGGTAGCACATAAAATACACAAAATGTTTTTTTATAATTTTTGGAGTAAACGAATTGAATTCTAATATGTATTGCACGTGATGTGTAAATTTAAGTTGAGCTGAGAACGAAGGCGATGAAGATAAGAATTGTATTCAAAGACATATTTTTCTGACATTAAAAGTTCACTTTTACATCTAGATATTCACCTTTTGTAAATTTCCAAAGTAATGTATTTATTGTGTGATGCAAGAATTTTGTGCGATATCGAGTGAAATTGTTACACAAGTTAAGTTTTAAGAACATTATAAAAGTGTGTTTGAAAAATCTCGTGATAAATTATATGAAAAACTGAAATATATACATATGTATATTTAAGTTACAAGCAGGTATTATTCAGAAGTGTTCACAATTTTGTAAGGTAAGGAAGTTTATTAAAGAGAGATCACTGTCATGCGTAACTGAGATATGCATCAGCCAGTAGATTAACATAGGCTATATCTCATTAGAAACTTCCTAAAAGAAATACCATTTGTCTTAAATATTACTCTTGTGTAAGTGAAAAAAATCCTATTTCTCCTTGTTTCTAGAAGACTACTAAGCAGTGGCATACCAAGCTGAAATAGTCTCGCTTCAAACATTTAATAAGAATTACACTATTAGGATAATAATAAAATATGAATAATATGTTCATCAGAATATATTTATATGACGGATGCAGTTCGCAGAATAACTCACTAACACTCTGCTTTTGCTTATGACGGAAATTAGAACTTATACTAATACTCTTGTTCGACCATACTATAATACGCTAATAATATGTGACGTAACTATACCTTAATAACATTCATTAAAGTACTGCTATTCATTATGTTATTGCAACTACCGATTTTCACCTAACCATATTCGATCTTGATTAATATCGTACCGCAACAACCCACAAGCCGTGAAAGCAGCAATCCCAAATGGTAAGCACAAACTGCAGAATCAACAACCTGTATTTAAAATAAAATAAATTCTGTTCATGTTAATTTTAATAATCTGTGTTTTAATGTGTGTTGCTTTGAGGTTAAAATCGTCAAACTAAAGCCCTGCAACAAATCAATTAATATGGTCTACACGCAAAAGTGCTCCGTATCTGCCACCTGTTGCGCTACTCGCGAATATGCTGAAAAGATACTAATGGTCCGTGCCTGCCATCTGTTAGTATAATCGAGAACATCCTGAAAATACACTCATTGTCATCATTTAATTTTCAGTAAAGTAACAATGTGAGATATTTATAGAAATTCAAAAACGTAGACATTTAATAAATTATGGTCGAACAAAAACAGTCGGATGCACCTTGCCTATAATGGTAATTAGGACGTTCGAATGAAAATTATGGAACTCGTTTGCTCTCGTTTCATAAACATACTCGCGTCTTAATTATTATTATTATTATTATTATTATTATTATTATTATTATTATTATTATAGGCTCGTTGCATAATATGCTACCTAAATATTATTGTATATCAAACTGTGAATAATTGTGTTACATTTTTAATATTTAACAAAATATGCTATTTATGGCTTGTTATTTTCTTAGCAAATTTACAAATAACTGAAATAACTATAGTCGCTGTTAATCCTTGCTTTCCAATGCTATGTCTGTGATTGCCATAATTTATAAATTTAAATATTGCACAAAGAATTACTAGTCGTGTGATGAACAAAATTCATTTTTTTTCTCTCTAACACCAGTGCAAGGCTGAACACGTTAATGTCCAAATTAATAAATGCAACTGATGTCGCTACTAGCAGGCTGGAACACAGGGAATGTAAATATAACGCCTATCTGCATTCCGTCTGTTGGTATTCATAATTCTATATAGGCTATCTCCCTCTAAAATAATATGATGAAAATGTAAAAATTGAGCTACATAACACGTGGTGTTAGTACGTTAAGTGAAGATTGGTTGAAAACCTGTAGGGTCAAGTAGGGCTATTATGGTACGAAAAATCAATCTTTCGCTGTAATCTTTCTATCAAAGCGTACACAAATTTGAAAAAAAAGTCATGTGATACTTTAGACATATATGAAGAATTTTGAGTTAAACTTAGTTTTTATTTGTAATATTGGATAAAATTAAAACAGAATCATCAGTGTATCATGAGCTTTTGTGTGGGCTATTGTCATACACCTAAATATTCTGATACAGTGTTAAAAATCTGCCCATATTATAATACGGAGCAATGAAGTGAGGCTATTTTGATACACAGAGGTGATTAATGTATCACCTATAAAAGTTTGGTTAAATCAAATTTAAATTGTCTAATTTAATTGTAATCACCACTTTTTCTCCATAAAAATTTATACAATTTACTGCAAAAACCTTGCTACCAATGCTAGAAAATTCCTGTATGTCCAAATATTTTTTGTAAGGTAATAGATTGAGAAAATTAAGATACAGGTTTGTATTGTTAAAGTAAGATAAAGTACGTTTTTAATAATAATGAATATATTTTCAAAATTTGTGTTACATTTTAGCAGTAAGAAGAGTGACTACTAAGCTAAAATTGTAAGGTAAATAAGTAAAAGTATGTCTGTATGTGTAATTTTTTAACTTGACTGTATGGTAGGATCCAATATGTCCATTCGAGCATCCCTGGAAAGCTCAGAAATGATTAAATATCCCTCTAGAGGTAATAAATTGTATTAAGTTGGAAAATTGATCAATAGTTTATTTCTTTCATTGTAAACATAATATCATAATAGCCCTTCTAGTGTATCATAATAGCCCGTCTCATTCATACACTAATTACTGTTAGACCGTTCAACATTCACATCTTTTCTTTAGAGAAAAATGACGCTGACACTTTTCTGGATAAATAGAAAATAAAAAAAAAAGCAATTATTCTATTTTTTTTCATCCAAGATAAATACAGTAGTAAAAGTAACTGACCATCACATCAAAGTTTTTTTCAACAAACAAGACTGCCTTTTTTAAACGTATTTGTGAGGCTGATGATTTTTTTAAATTTTGTTTAATATTTCTCCTTAATGATCGTAAAATGTACTTCCTTAATCGCAGTTAAACATTTTCAAACTAACCCTTCGGTACATTTTGAAGTCTGTATCAAATTATTCCGACTTCTTTTACTTATCATATTAGCCCTTCTTGACCCTATTTGCTGCCTCGACTTTTGTGGATTATTTACCTTATTATCCCAATTATTTATTTTAAATATTTAAATTTATTCTAGTCACTCTTAGCTCATTAAGCAATTCAATTTGTACTAGTCAATGTTGAAAAATAATGGATTTTTTTAAATATTTTTCAAATTATTAATTCGTGGCATCAGATTTATAAAGTTATATCTAATTTTTGTAGTTTACATGCAAGCTATTCTAATAATTATTGAAGTAATAATTGTTACACTTACAACAATACGAATTTGCTTTAATAAAGAACAACCAAATACTCGTAATTTTTTCATAATGCAAAATACACTAACTCCACATACGGGTGAAAATTTTATTGATCTTTATTCCGCACGCTTCTATTGAAGACATACAACTTTTTTGTTTGTTATAATTTGAATTACGTTAATTAGAATGTTATGAATAGAGAGTTACTTCTACTGAAGTTGAATGTTAAATTTACCTCTGTCCTCTCTCGTGATGAAATTCTGATACTGAAATTCCTATAAAGAAATGTTGAACAGGATTTCTATTCGTTACCATTTTTATTTTATTGATAATATTATCACATTATCGCACGTTTTTTAATAGATTACAATAAGAAATGTTTTAAGTCTGTGACTCGATGTTGTTACATAAAGATTAATATTTACGACAACTGCTATGAAATAAAATGAATTCACAATAAGAAGCTTTATCATTTAGCAATGTATTGTCAATACAACTCATGTGAAAGTGTGACAAAGGATTGCTGGCTTGAAACAACCATAGTAATAAATTTAGTAATATTCGTATAAACAGCATACGCAGTTTACATGACGTCTATTAATATAAACGTGAAGTTTCATGATGTAGTGTTATACTCGCTTAAGGTAAAGTGATCCTGTATGCTACGTCTTGCCTCAAGAGTGAATTCAAGAACCATTAATAGTTGAAGTTTTTAAAATAATGTGAACTGATTAATTTCTAATACAGAAAATATTTGTGGTGGAATAAAGTTGTTTTCACTACGGTGGGCGAAAAAGGTGAGGAAAAAAGACTTTTAAAGCAGCAAAAGACATGTTATATTTTTACTTTAAGTACTTGTAAATACTCCCACAGCAAACTAAATTTCATTTGTTTAATGAAATTTAATAGTAGGCATCGTAATGCATTATTGAATTTGATGTTGTGTCCCTGTACATAAACAACAGTGCTGTAAAATTTGCTTTCTTTCTACTGAATTACAATAATAGGTAATAAAATTTGCATCCTGTTAAAAATGTCTACAACCCTCGTACATTTTGCACACTACCCGAACACATTCTGGGGTGATCCTTCAACAATGTTTCTGAGCCCGACTGTTGATGGAAGATCTTCCCGACCAATGTAAAACGTTATTGTTGATATTATATTATTAATTTATATCCTGTTACTTGTTTAAGAAGTTTGTCCCTAAAACTCGTGCATGCATGTGATATGAAATGAAAATATATAAAAGGTTTCCATTGCTTTGTGTAATAAAAAGCGTTGTAAATCTGTAGAATATTGTAAACAATCGATGTAAATAACGAATAGAATAAAATGCAATGGATTTCGATTTGTTTATTTTATTTGTACTTTACAGAAGATGAAAACAGAACCTTCTATTATTTTAAATTAAATTCCTACAACTTCGTTAGAAAGAATTATATAAGAATAGGTTTTGTCTCTCTCTATATTTTGGAAAGTAGTTTCGCTCTTGCAATTTATGTACTTTTCCCTTTGTAAGAAATAGGGGCCCGAAGACTTGTACTGCAGCTTCCAGTGGACTTACTGTGCCTTAAAACCCCTTTACTTAGGAAAGATTGTTGAAATCTGAACAGCCGCTTTCTTTGTAGAAATCATGACTCAGTTAATTGGTGTCATCTGTACGCTTAAGCTTCGGTTCAAATCCCACTACAGTGCTCTTCTACCTCCTCTCGAATACTGACTACTCCTTCTCAGACTAATGCCACCTGCACGCAATGACAGTAATACACCATGCTGTACTATTTTGTTACAGTACTATTGAAATAACGGTTAATATACGTAGAAATGAAGAGTCACAGGAGAATTGCAGACAGAAACGGGAAAAATACGAGAAAACCCCCTTAGGAACATTGGATTTGTCCACCAAAAATATGACACTGCCTTCACCAGGATTCAAACTCGATACCACAGACATCGTAAGCCAATACCAAATACACAACATTCAAAACTACTTTAAGGTCATGAAAATAGTAGAATTTTGACAAAACTCATCTTTTTTTTTTCGCTAAAAATGTACGATTTCACAGAATGAGGTATTACAAGACACTACTTCATGTTATTAACAATAGACACCAGCAAATTCCGTATACCTGAACATTCCTAGAGGTTTAACAGCTCCTAAGAGTAATAAACCGCGAGAAAGAAGGAGAACGTTACCCAGATTGAGGCAATAGATTCGGCCTCCCACCCCCCCAGGAACAAATATTTCCGCTATATGGTGCGATAGCAATAGCTCAACAGTGTTAAGTAATACCCAAGAATCAATAACATTTTCGTATTCTGTGGGTTCATAAACATAGTAATTGATGCATTTTATGTCTCTGCGGAAATCAATGTTGTACCGTGTTATTGGACTACTTTTTCATTGGGACAATATACATTTTAAAGAAAATAGACTGTAGAATGATGTAGAACCTACAAAATAGTGTCAAATAAAAAATTACCCTCAGTTCCCCTCCCCCCGATAGTCAATATACATTTTGATTAGTTGCTCCTAATTATTAAGAAGAATAGTGGCCAGAGATGAAGTTTCTTAGATTTGCGACAGGCTATATGATTATAGATAAGAAGTGCAATTAAGATATCCGTAAAGAACGGCAGATCTTCAGCCTAATTGATAAAATAGAAGAATATAAGAAAAAGTGTTATTAACGTGTGTGTATAATGGATAGTAAAAGAACATCTTTGAAAAATTTAAACTACAGAGATATTATTATGACGTGAGGCGAGAAAATGGCGGGTGATTCGTAGCCCACTGCTAGCGTGGTTTCCGGCGAGCTCGTAACCATTTCTCCGGCACTTGCACAATATAGAACAGTATTAACATTAGTCGGTCAATAATTTGGATACCATACTCACAGTCGTTGCTGAAAGTGACCCCCATTTGCTGCCACACACAACTGACATCTTCTGATAAATGAATGAACAGCACTCTGGAATTCCATAATTAATAGCTCGATTTCTTCTCGTATATAGTCTTCTAGTTCATCTATAAAATGAGGATTATTCCTATAAACTCTACCTTTTAGTGTTCCCCACAAATAAAAATCATAGGGTGTTAGATCTGTACTTCGTGGATCCCACAAATGATTACTTATTAGTCTCGTACCAAAAATACGCCGTAATTCCCTCATCGACACGAACACGCAATGAGAATTTGATGGTTAGGCATTACCTAAATACACAATAATCACTAAACTTTAATCACTAACTTTATACAATTTGTACACTTGAAGAATGAAGACTTTTGTAACGCTACTTGTGACTACAGCGAATGCCACATGGCGACTGAGGATCTATACTACGCCGCACCTCTAACACTCCACGCATCGCACACCACGGAGGGAGCGGGCCACGAGTAACCCGTGTTTTCTCACCTCACATCATAATAATGTCTCTGTACATTCCTAGAGGAAGAAGTCAGGAACAGCGTTGGAAGAGATGGATTTAGCAGCTTTGAGATTGGAGTCGCAAAGGATCAATTATCCAGACCTCGAAAGAAAAAGATTGGATGATGATAATGACGACGACTTGGTTTGTACCTCTGCTTCCAAATTTAGTCTTTCAAAGCTTGCATTTAGCGAAACTCTTACCTTCAAAATCTAAAGATCAACATTTCTTCGAGCACTCATCCTACTACAGAATTGTTTGCGATCTCTTATAACGAATTTGAATGACGTCATGTGCGTCAGGAATCACACCGACAGCTGAATTGCGGCGAGAGGTGACAGACCAGTAGTAAGTGATTTCATAATCAGGGTGTACGGTGTATACCAGTAGCAATGCCCAAGAAAATCGAGCCTTTTTGGGAGGGATATATAACAACCCTTTCCGATGTCAGTTACGTGAAAATCATAGGAGCCTGCAAAAAAAGTGGTTTCATTATTTCCAAAAAATGCATCTTGTGTGTACGTAATTAGACTGGCAAAGCTCGGATGGGATTAATTCCAGAGTGGAAAAAGCAAGCAAATCCACCTCCCGTCACAAGTCGCCGTACCCCACGAGATGATACAAATTAATTCCATTCGAGCTTTACCAATCTTATTAAGTACCCAGAAGATGTCTTTCTTGGAAACAACGAAACCTAGTTTATTGGAGGCTTCTTTTATTTTCACTTAACAACTCTTTCCGATGTCAAGTACAGTTATGTACCTCTAAAAAAGGATCGATTCTCTTGGGAATTTCTGCTGTGGGTCGCCGTGCACTCTATGAGATCACTCTCTACTGGTCTGTCACCTCGCGCCACAGTTCAGCTGTCGGTGTGATTCCTGACGCACATGACGTAATCAGAAATCGGAAACAACCCTGTACACGACATAACTCTTCACAGATGCGCATCATGCACAGCGTGGCTCGCCGAAGTGATGTGCAACTTGAAAATGTGACACAGTTCTGCCATCTATCCGCAATATGCGGCACCCGAATCACGCAATCGGATGTGGGTAGAAATCGATACATACATACATACATACATACATACATACATACATACATACATACATACATACATACATACATACATACATACATACATACATACATACATACATACACGCGCGCGCGCGCGTGTTTCTTCACAAGTTTCCTGAATGGTAAGGCGAATGATAGGTAGTCTATGGTGAACTCTCGGCTTCGTCTCTATAAAGTGCTGTAGGTACCTTCTGGCTAACACTTCCCTCGACACTAAATAACCTAGTAGTTGATACAGTGTATTTATATAGTCGAGAATTTTTCCTACTAAACTATATAATTTCTTGTTCATTTTCTTACCACAGTTATAAAATATAATATAAAGCAAAATGTAGTATTACTCTGCTTCCGTCAGCGAGACAAGCAGAGCAACACGTATACGACTTGTTTTATAATTTCGAACGACGGAGACGCAATTACTGCTGTGTTCTTTTTTTATTTACTGAACCGAAAGGTATTGCCGTGCACGAGAGCTTCAGAGCTGAAATTTCATATATTTCGCACAGCATGCAAAGTTGCACGAAACAATCTCGTTGCTTACGGCTCGGCCGCACGGTACGGAACCTTAAGAGAGAAGAAGAGTGTCACAAAGGCAACCTTTTTCTCGTATATTTTAAGCGTTTTACCATTATTCATCTTTACAAACCGCATGGATTAGACCTTATGGCCTGTTCCAGTTTCACAAAGTTTTGTTTATTTCAACATTTTACCAATGGGTTTATAATTAGTAATTACATTTGTGATGGTATTCTAAATGATTTCATTCTAGTATTTTTAGTATTTATTTATTTTATCTGATAGAGAAAATTCCATCAGACCTTCCCTTGCTCTCTAACAGTGGATTTCAACTACAATGTTAGGAATATAATTATAATTATAATTCATGTTAAATTTACAATGACAATAAAAATCGAAGTACTAAAACATATCCGATTTAAAAAGACCAAATAATTTAAGTTAAAAACAAAGAAAGAATTGTTTACTGAAGTAAATATTGACAGCCTTTATGACATTGTTTACAAATCTCATTCGTTCTATGTAGTAATCTTTGTAGTTCATCTTCTGTGTCTGCTAAAATTAGGAGATCATCTGCATTTAATAAACAATTTAAGTAAATATTTCTATTCATTTTAATTCCTTCTAAACTTTTACTCTTCCACTCTCTAATGGCGCCGTCAATATAAATGTTAAAAAGAGCCTATGTTAGAAAACACTTTTGTCTAAGTCCTTAATTAGTTAAAATTACATATTTATTATTTATATCCTTTAAAATTATCGTTGTACAGTTATATAAGCTTTCAATGGCTTATAGAAGATGTTTCGGATATACCCTTTTATATATTACATTCCATTGCTTTTCTTTTACAACTCGTTCAAAGGCCTTTTCAAAATCTATAAATATTATATGAGTAGGTAAATTATATTATCTTCTCTTAATAATAATTCCTTTTATTCTAAAAATATTATTCGAGCAGGAACAGCCAGATCTATATCGATTTTACCTCTGCTGTTAACCAAGTATTTGGTATAACTCCATTCATCCAGCACACATTTATAAGATGTAGTGTATTATGTAGTTTTAAAAACAATCCTCCCGCTTTTATTAGCGTTAAAACTTTATTAAATTTACTGTATTTCAGAATTGCAGGAGCAGTTCTTTGACGTCTGTATTGCTTCCAATCAATAATAATTTTCTACCAAGCATCTATCTACATTACTGACGTATCAAAGAACTTACAGTATTGCCGATATCACTTCTATGCCGACGACCTACAACTTTACATACATTAGAGACCCAATACGATCAATGAATCAATTGACAAGTTGAATTGTGACCTAGCCACTGTCTCCACTTGGGCGGCCAATTTCGGACTCGCACTTAATCCAAGTAAGATTCAAGCTATAATTATTGGACATAAGTGTTTAGTTAACTCCCTTAATAACAGTAATCTTTCAGCTGTTACCCTTAACAACATGCTAATCCCTTATTCATCTGTCGTAAAAAATCTTGGCTTCCTTTTCGATAATAATCTAAATTGGAATTTTTAAGAAACGATAAAAAAAAATCTGTTCCTCCATTCACTGTTTGAGTCGCTTAAGAAACTTCTTGCCCCAGCAACTAAAACTTACCCTAGTACAAACCCTAGTAATGCCGCATTTCGATTATTGTGACGTTTTGTTAAGTGACCTAAGTTCTGAACTGTCAGTCAAGTTACAGCGAGTTCAGAATATGTGCGTCAGATACATATGCAACATCCGACGATATGATCACATATCACCGTCCTTCGCAATTCTTTCGTGGCTCCGACTTAAAGAACGTAGAACTTTACACTCCTTGTCATTGCTCTTTCGAATTCTGCACACTTCAACACCAAATTACCTTTCGTCTCGTTTCTCTTATCTATAATCTAACCACGACGTAAATACCAGATCACCTATCTGTGGCACGCTAAGTATACCTCTTCATAGAACATCTTGTTATTCATCATCTTTTACAGTATCCACCTCGCGTCAGTGGAATTCCTTGTCACAAAGTATTAGAGGCTGCAAGACAATAAACACCTTTAAGAACAGCTTAAAAGATAACCTTATTAGCATTTCACTCCAATCATACTGATTTAAACTATCACTGACTACATTGTTACTTCTTTCTTTTAGACAACATCCTGATTGTGCTGTACTTTCAAAATTGTCTCATAATAATCTCTTTCTATTATCTAATATTATTTGAAATATATTAACAACATTCTATGTATTTTAGCTTAATTCTGCTACACAGTTTATTTCAGTGTTTAATTAATAGTTCATAGTATTTTGTTGTTTAATTCGTAAATAACTCTTGTATACATGTAACTAATCTAAATCAAATTGTTGAATTCTTTATAAGTTCATGCATATGTATATACTCTTTTTGCTGGTTGAGTGGAAGAGAAGGCCTTACGGCCTTAACTCTGCCAGCTAAAATAAATTATTATTATTATTATTATTATTATTATTATTATTATTATTATTACAGATAATATATTTCACTATCTCTGGAAACGCGAACTAATTGAATTTTGTGGAATGCTACGAAGAAGTTAGTTACGTTAATGACCTAGTTGAAATGTTACACCTCTTTGCGTTTCAAACAGGGAAGGAAAACACACACATACACAGACACAACTTGTAGCTTCCGTCTTCGAACTCGCCGGGAGCATAGAAGTGTAAAAACAGATGTACATACATAATTACACGTCGTAATTGAGTTGAACTTTATGGTATGATGGTAAGTGAATGATTATTTGAAATGTATTTGTTAAGTTCTTTCAATAGGAGATATGCGAGTAGCAGAATTGTTTCATTTCCCATTATCAGAAACATAATAAAATTGTATTTTGATACTGCTAAAAATTGTTTTCAGTAATGAAATTGTGAGAAGGTTATTTCTACTATGTCATCTGTCTGTTCCATGTAGAGATTTTTCTTGAAATGTTAAAAATATCTTCTATCTATTCTAAATCAAAGCATCTATGCATTTAGAAATGTTGCACACGAAATGTAATTTCTATTAAACAGTATCGGGCCTTTATGTTAATGAAGATAACAAAATATAGCAATTTACACCAAACCGAGTAGAAGGATATTCCCCTTCAGTGTTACCTCACATATTTACAATTAGGGATGAACACATTAAGCAGAAAAATAAAAAAGGAAATGGGAATAAGAATGACAGACTGTATCTCTGTATAAAAATGTCTACAGCATTTTGATGTAAAAATATTCTCAGATAAAATTGTGGATATTAAACATTTGTACATGAATTACTTTGGAAATTAAAGACTTTAGCTTTTTCTGGAATACACCAAATAAAAATAATCTATTTTTCTGTGAACATTTCACTTTTCAGTAGATGATGATAGAAATGTGCTCAGAATCGGTATATTTCCCTTCTTGCCAAACATTAATGAAACGCACGAAGGACCACTGAAGATCTATATTTGAAAAGGATTATTGGAAAATTGTGAGAAAGTAGGCTACATATTATTGTCTGTCTCAGGAGTTAGTGGAAAATCGCTGCTCATAGTGCTAAAGGAGGTAACAGGAGTGGGCGGAGACAAGCAATGCATACCGCCACAAATTTCTGGTAGTCACTTTTGAAGTTAAGAGCAGAAGAGTGGTATCGCTGTGATTAGTGATTAAATTGAAATAGGCCTAACCTACAAATTTTTCTAATGAGCTTTTTTTATTCTCCCTTCTACTACTATATAGTCATTACCAGTATTCTTTAATTTTCATTTTATATGTACATCTTGCACTGTGTTCATATCTGCATTTAATCTCTTTTTTTTTTAATATATTTCCTTTTTTTTACTTCGTCCTTTTTATGACATAAATGACAATAATTTTGTTGCTTATTGTCTATTATAATTGGGACTTTCGTCCTGTTGTAGATAAATAACTAAGTAGCTTAATAAATGCATGAATATTAATATTAATTAATAATTCATACATGAATATTAAGTAAATTATAATAAATGATGAATAAGTTAATAATAAATAAATCAAGAAGAAAGGAAGAAAGAAATGGATGAAAAGATGAGAAAATAAATGAGGAGATGAATGACAAGATGAGGGGGTTAATGAGAAGATGAGGGACTGAATGATAAAATGAGGAAATGAATGATAAAATGAGATGAACGAGACAACGAGGAGATGAATCAGAACATGAGGAGATGAATGAGAACATGAGGTGAATGAGAACATGAAATTAATGAAAAGATGAGGAGATGAATGAGAAACGAGACGAGGAAATAAATGAGAAGATGAATGAGAAAATGAGATGAGATAAATGATAAGATAAGGAGCTGAATGAGAAGATGAAATGAGTGAGAAGATGAGGAGATGAATGAGAACATGAGGAGATGAATTAGAAAATGAGATGAGGAAATAAATGAGAATGTGAAATGAATGAGAAAATGAGATGAGGAGATAATTGAGATGGATGAGAAGATGAGGAGATGCATGAGAAGATGAGAGGATGAGATAAATGAGAAGATGACGAGAAGAATGAGAAGATGAAGAGATGAATGAGACGATGAGGAGGTGAATGAGAAAATGAGGAGATGAATGAGAAGATGAGGAGAAGAGAACATGAGGACATGAATGAGAACGTGAGGAGATGAATGAGAACATGAGATGAATGAGAACGTGAGGAGATGAATGAGAACGTGAGGAGATGAATGAAAACGTGAGAAGATAAATGAGAACATGAGATGAATGACAACATGAGGAAATTAATGAAAAGATGAGATGAGTGAGAAAATGAGATGAAATAAGTGAGAAGATGAGATGAATGAGAAAATGAGACGAGGAGATAAATGAGAAGATAATGAGATGGATGAAAAAAATGAGGAGATACATGAGAAGATGACGAGACAATGAGAAGATGAATGAGACGAAGAGATGAATGAAAAGGTGAGGACATGAATGATAAAATGAGGAGATGAATGAGGAGATGATTGAGAAGCTGAGGAGGTGAATGAGAAGATGGGGAGGTGAACGAGAAGATGAGGAGTTGAATGTGAGAAGATGAGGAGGTGTGACAAGATGAATGAGAAGATTAGGAGTTGAATGAGAAAATGAGGAAAGGAGATGAATGAGAAAATGAAATGAGGAGATGGATAAGGAGATGGGAAAATATACAGTATAAAGAAAGAAAAAAAGAAATGAGTGAGTGAATGATCGAATAAATCAATGAATAAACATGTAAATGATGTTATTCATTTCTGGACTACAAGATTCAAACAATTAGCGTTCTTTAAAGACATCACATGCTTCTTTTTTAATTTTATTTCAATAAATGCAATGGAATGAAACACCGCCACAAAACAAAAGAACACCAGTACACATAAAAAGTTCTATAACTTGTTAGACGTGGTAAAATATAATAGCATTAACAATAATAAATATAAGAGAAGGTCAAATTACTTTCTGATAATGGTTAGTGCAGTTCTTCCTCACACAGACATGCTACCGCCTGTAGAGATGCTGAAACTATCATTGTCACTACTTCTTCCACCGTGAAACCCTTTTTCTGCTATTCATTAATTCACTGGTCAACAATGAAAATGTTTCTTGCTCAAAAATAGCTAATTCCTATGTATTTCCACCTGCTGAATTAAAAAATCACCATAAAAATGACATATTAGCTCTTGCTTTGTAGATAAAGTGACATTTCATTTTTTAGAGTCAACATTTTCAGTTTGGGGGAAATTTTGGGGGAAATTTTGTTTTGGGAGTTGGCACACCTGTCAAATAACAAAACACAAATGTTCTTCAGCTGTTTGTAAGTTACAAACATAGGTATTGTTGCTGTCACTATGAATTTCATATTGTTTCTGCTGTAATTAATGCAGAATTTCTCGTCTGGAAGTGTTTTTAAAGCGTAAAATTTGTAAAAATGCCACAAAAATTGTGTGTTTGAAGTAGAAAATGAAGACAGTGTGGAACAAGAAGAAGAACCCAACAAGCCTTCCACATCCCAGGACCCTGATTTTGAGGAAAAAAGATGATAAACAGCACAGACTGAGTCAAGCGGAATTGAATGATCTCATTAGAGACCTTGACCTGTCAAAGGAGAAGGCAGAAATTCTAGGGTCTAGACAACAGCAATGGAATCTTCTCGAACGTGATGTCAGGGTCTCACAGTACAGACAACGTCACAGGGATCTGCTTCCCTTTTTTTTTTTTTTTTTTTAGAAGAAACACAATCTTGTTTGCTGCGACATTAATGACTTGATGAAATGTTTGAATTTGAACCATGATCTAATTGAATGGAGGCTATTCATAGACTCCTCCAAGCTTAGTTTGAAAGCTGTATTACTTCACAATGGCAACCGTCTTCCTTCTATTCCTGTTGGTCATGGAGTTCACATGAAGGAGAGTTATGCAAATATGACAGCCCTCTTCGACTCAATCGAATATCATCAACACAAGTGGAAAATCTGTGGTGATCTAAAACTCATTGCTGTACTCTTAGGAATGCAACTGGGGTACACAAAATGTTGCTGCATTTTATATGTATGTGGGACAGCAGGGATAGGAAATCACATTATATTCAGGCAGACTGGCCTGCAAGAAATCATAACCCTAGCGATAAAAATGTTGTTGCCGCGCCACTCATGGACCCAAAAGATGTTCTTCTTCCACCCCTGCATATTAAGCTGGGTTTGATAAAATATTTTGTCATAGGTATCAACCAAGAAGGACAGACCTTTAAGTACGTAAGAGAGAAATTTCCGAAATTAAGTGATGCCAAAGTCAAGGAAGATATTTTTGTCGGGCAACAAATTCGAGAACTTGTAAAGGATCCTGCATTTGACCAAGTTTTGGCGGGGAAAGGAAAGGAAGTTTAGGAAGCCTTCAAGGGAGTTATTCATGGATTTTTAGGCAACAAAAGAGATGATAACTACATTCAGTTGGTGGCAGTGCTCCTGCAATAAACCATCAACTCGGATGCAAAATGTCTCTTAAAATCCATTTACTCCACTCTGACCTACACTTTTTCCCTCCTAGTTGTGGAGCTTTCAGTGATGAACACGGAGGAAGGTTCCATCACGATATTTATGTTATGGAACAAAGATATCAGGGCCGCTGGAATGAAACAATGCTTGCAGATTACTGCTGTCTTTGCGTAGGGATGCTCCGGAACTCACTTACAAGAGGCAAGCTAAAATACGACGATCTCATGAAGCCACACATGATTCTCTTCAGACCCAACCATCTGCCACGTATTCTTCCATAAATTTAGAATTCTTAGAATGTAACTGCCATTTAAAAAAATTAAATGCACTTTCAATGTTGTTGGCATATGTAATTAAAATGTATCATTTTCTCTTAATCCGTTAAACTGAAATACTTCCACCTATTGTGTATCACAGAAACTAGAGCTAAGAAAAAATTTTCATTGTCATATTCCTTTTTCTCAACCCAAAATTAGTAAGAATTGACTCATGAAGTGCAAGACACATTAAAAAAAAAAAAATATTTTTGTTGGCCAGTGTATCTAACCAGCCATTCGCTACCACTATTTCTCAGAGGAATTCTTTTCGTTCTGTTACTCCACAGACTCTTGAGGTGGACTTCAATGGAATACTTTTCGCTAAGGAGAGAGAGAAGAGTTAGCGATAAGCTTATTAAACAACATATTGTATTAATATACTCGTATAATCTCCAAAAGAATAAGTTTTTTAATGTGTCATTAAACTTATTTGTCGTAATATATGTTATGTTTATTTTGTTAGAATGTTATTCTTACATGCTTTTATTTTGTATCTTAAATTTTTTTACTTCATTAGAATTTTATTTATGATAAAATACTGTAGGTTGAAATTTAGCAAGAACGTAATATGAGAATCACTTTATGACTCACTAAGAGTATGGTACTTACTTACAAATAGCAAGTGTAAAATGCAAGGTCTGGAATGGGAATACCAGGCACTTAATCCCAAACCCGTTGCTAAGCAACTTGATTCACTGTTTTTATACGTGTTGGAGTTGCCTTCTGTAACGGTGTTACCTGACACTGCAACTCCTTCAATAGCTTGATGATTTGTGTAGGATCGTAGCTCAATTAGCTCTTTGTACCTCCAGCCTTCCATGTTTGCCTCGGTGTTTAATTAAAGATAATATTTCCTTCCCTTATAAAAATAAGTTGTGATTTAAGAGCTATAAAGTGATAAGGAATTAACATTTCTGCGATAATGTTCTAAGTAATTCACTACCACCACCACCACCACCACCACCACTACCACCACCACCATCACCAACACCCACCAAGGACAGAGCCATTCGTCCTCACTCGTGATAATTTTAAACTAAAATTATTTCGTGGGGATTGCAAAACATCCTAATAATTTCCAACGTGTGTAATCATAGAAAGGTTCCAAATCTTCCTAATATTTTCCTGCAATAAGTAGAGCTAGTATCGTATCTACCAGATTTAGTGGAATATTGGTGACCATAACTGAAAGAGGCAATACGAGAAACTCGGCTAATGTTTAGACTTCGGGAGTACATTATACAGTAAAACCTCGTTATTCCGGACTAGGCCTAATTGCAAGATAAGTTGACCGGTTTAACGAATGTCCGAATTAACTGTGAAATAACCTAAAACAGGCATGTCAGAAATCAGGCTCTAAATGTGCAGTTATGTGCGCGGATCGCCGGTCTGTGCAGGTTGCAGCAATCGAGCGTTGTTCTTACCCGTTCTTAGCTGGAGGGGTGTACAATAATCTATTCTGCGCTTCTAGGGTTGGATTAAATAGACATTTGCACACTATAAACATAGTTAGCAGAACGAAAAAAAACATATATTATCAGTGTGTATATTTTACAATTATAATACAAGAAACTTTAGGCTTACTCAGTTATACTTCACAAAGTAGTGGTTTGTAAAGCATAATTTATTAATATGATTTTATACAGTATTTGAAGAAAAAAAATTGCAGTAATTTCGAAACAACAAGAAACGAACAAATATTTCATTTTACGTAGTAGGTACTAATTATTTTAAAGTTATAGACCCTACTCTTTCATTGTTCGTCAAGCATTATTATTTACTGTGACCATTGGTGTACAAATGTTGAAGAAAATATTATAGGCTACTCCCAATTAATTACATGCAGTAGGACATTGTGAAGTTTTTACACTGAAATCAGTTCTTTGCTGTATGTCAATATAAATTAATATTAATATTAATATTAATAAATATAAATTAAGCTTAGAATTTAAATTCACATATAGTTTATTTGAAAACGTTGAGAGCAAGTATCGAAAAGTTGGGAGCGTTACTCAAAGAAATTAAAAGTGCAGTTTACAAGCTGTGAAGTGACGATATTCTCTTTATGTCAAATTTAAATATTTATTAATATAAGGATATTGAATTAATATTGTGTCGTGAAATGGAAAATTTTCCATTATATATTTTTCCAGAAAATTTTTCCGTCTTGCAAATAGTTGTTTTCTTCTCTCCTTACAACCTCAAAAGCCTCACATGTATTCCTCACTATGTTCTCATCACTTACCAGTTTATGAAATGAAAGTCGTAAGTCGTCTAACCTTTGATGGCTTTGTTAGTACAGACTCCAAAACAACGCCATTGTAAAGTACGTTTTGCTGTGAGAGTACTGATTAAGAAATTAGCGCTGGCAATATCATATTTTGAGAACTTTACTTCTCTGATCTAAATTGTCACCTCACAACACTATTACCTCGACATAGGCTGATGAAAGTCTTTCATTTTAAAATAATTATTATTGTTGGCTGAGGAAAACACTATAACAATTATGTTGCATGATTCGTAATTTCTCTTCTTCGTTATCTGTGAACTCCTCACTTTATTTATCATAACTCATTCACAGACACGGCCAAATCGGCACTCGTACTGAAACTGTCTTACTGAAACAAGAGCTGCTGCAGGTATTGTATAGCCCTGTCGCGTTCCCCTCCATGGCGATTCACTCCCTCCAGGTAGGGGAATAGAGAGTGCACATCGCACAGAGACAGTTGCACAATGTGCACGACTGCACAATGTGCAGGGTTTTGACATGCCTGACATAAAAGAACAGTAGAAATTACATTAAAACTCCATTTATAGCAAGAAAACACGTTTTTTATGGTGTATTTAAAGAGTATAGGCCTAAATACACTATACAGTACAGTAAAATGTAAAGTAATACATACAATGCAGTACATACGTAATACCCACAATTATGATGTGCCCGACGGACCTCCAAACTTGATGGATTTTCTTTATTTTTAATACTATAGGTTTAATATTGTAATTTCATAGTTTCAATATATAAAAGCAAGTCTTAATAAACAAAGTTCTTTAATTTTTCCAAACTCATTGGTTTTGTCTGTCCGGATTAAGTGAAGTCCTCCTTATCGGGGTCCGGATTAACGAGGTTTTACTGTGTTGACATCTGCCTAATGGCTCTCAAGATTGTCGACTGTTGAGAAGCTTCGGTGCTCCTATAAAATACAAATATTCTTTATATGCGATATAGTTATTCATGACTGTGTGCTCGTAATTGTGAATTGAACCTCAAACTCTGCGTTTGATTTTCTTTATAATTCTTCATTACTATATATTTCTATATGTCTCTAGAAAGGATGATTCAGGAGGAAAGTGCCACATGTTGAGGGGTAATAGTATGGGCGATTCTAAAGAGAAAACATTATACAAATTAATGTGTCTTATTGTCAACGCTTTTTGGAGACTATGGAACCCAATCTTTTAAAAAAGATTCAATTTTAAAATATTTCATATTTTGAATGTGATTTGTAATTTCATTATAAAGTCTTGGGCCGAAACTATCAGCATTCTTAAGTGCTGTACTTGTAGTCTATGACATTTATGCTCAATCAATGGGAAAGTAGACTTCTGTCTTCGAGAGTGATATTCATATCGATTAGGTATTTTATGTTTTATTTTATTCGTGTGATAGTAAGTTAGTAAACTATATTTATAAATTTTATGCCATCCTAGCATTATAAATAGGTTGTTACTACATCCTATTGTCGTAATCGGCTTATTATGAGACACGTGTCAATAATAGCAATGACGTATTTGCTATAACGTAATACCGGAACGCTTGGGTGGGGTTGCATGCAACTCGTCAGGTCATCTTGCTTACCGCTTCTACGCGCCACGTAACAAGGAATGAAATGCAGGACAGAAGGTAACACATCATTTATTTCCAATCTTTATCAATTTTGTCTCACTTTTGTAATCTCATATAAAACAATTCTGTGGTTCAGAGGAACTATATTAACAAAATAAAGTAACATTTCTAACATAAAATTCTATACCTAAGGTATAGCTAGAGTTTGTAATACCTGCAATGTCATCCATTTCACTTTATTCAATGCCAATGCCAGGCGTAACTAATCGATACGATCAATACAAACATATCAACACTTATGTCAGCTATGGATGCCGAATTATTTCATAACTTATTTCCTACAATTTATAATGCTAAGATGCCATTAAGTGTTGTATCCAACTCGTGGATAATCTTATTATGACACTCGTGAAAATTGTCCCACGAACGATAGCCATACCATAATCATCAAGATTATCTACTTGTTGCATAAATAACTATTTTAAATAGTTAATACTTTAAAATCTGTATAAATTAAATTTTTTGAGTAATCCATATTTTTGGTCAGACAAATTTTTATTAATCTTCCGTGTAATAAAATTAATGGATTAAGTACAGATGATGCTACTCCACCCCATTTTATTATACCATATTTTATTAAAGATTGTACTGAAGCTAAAAATATTACTCTCAATGCCTCCTTACTGATAAAATATCGAAGTATGATGCGTTGATAAATTGCCTCTCTTATATTTGTACACATGAAATCACATAAATAAAGAAAACCAAATCTCAAGAGGATCGAAAAACATGTTACTAAACGACAGACTTACATACTGAGACATGACTATGATGATAACAAAAAACATCCTCAAATTATTATTTTTATTTATCTTGTGGTGTAAATATAAAGTAAAACCCTACAGGAATAAAACTTCCAATTTTAAAAGGCATTCTCTGCAATTGAGTTACGACCATTATTCGAGGTTACAGTATGGAAATACGCTGGCTTATAACGTACGTGGGTGGCTTGAGGCACGAATGGAACTACGGAAATTTATAATAAAACCTCAGAGTCTGAAGTTGGTCATTAATTCCCTTTTATTGGAGCGATGGAATTATTAAATTTTAACATATTAAACGAGACAGAATATTAAATGCCTTCAAGGAATATTTAGTTTTGAACTTCAGTACATATCCAATAATAGCACATTCCCTCAAGTATTTATGAATTTTCCGTCGGAGGTTCCTATTGCATTTCAAATAATTGTTGACAGACATAATTAAAATGTATCACATGTTTAATATAACAGAAGAGATCGGTTTAATGGCAGTGTGTGGTAAAACATACACACCCCGGAGCAGACCTTCTCGGGGAAGGACTTCTGCCTCGGACCGTTAAGGGAGCCTTGGGTGGGTTGCCGAAGCAGGAGTGGTACATGGACTCTGTTGGCTATAGGGACCGGCCGTTAAGGGGGTCAAGTGGTTAGGTCGATGCGCGTAGAGGTTCGGTGGGCACGCAACTCATCCCAAATAGGAGGGTGTGCTATAGACCTCAAGATCGTAGTGCGTGGGATGTTCCCTCCCTCCCTCCTAACTGGAAGAAAAAAAGA
Organism: Periplaneta americana; assembly: GCF_040183065.1. Lineage (NCBI taxonomy): Eukaryota > Metazoa > Arthropoda > Insecta > Blattodea > Blattidae > Periplaneta > Periplaneta americana. The sequence goes on from NC_091120.1 coordinate 78,807,678, forward strand.
AACATACACACAAAACAAAATCTCGCGAAAAGTAACTTTCTTTTAATCACAAGATATTTCAAAATTTTCTAGCACAGAGTGATCCAAATTTTAGAGACAAACTTCAAGTGATGTTTCTTGGTCTTATGGACAATACGTCCGAAAATGCAGTTAACACACAAAATACAGTAGGATTTACATACTTACTTACTTTCTTACTTACTTACTTACTTACTTACTTACTTACTTACTTACTGGCTTTTAAGGAACCCGGAGGTTCATTGCCGCCCTCACATAAGCCCGCAATTGGTCCCTATCCTGAGCAACATTAATCCAGGATCTCCATCATATCCCACCTCTCTCAAATCCATTGTAGTATCTTCCCATCTACGTCTCGGCCTCCCCAAAGGTCTTTTTCCCTCCGGTCTCCCAACTAACGCTCTATATGCATTTCTGGATTCGCCCATACGTGCTACATGCCCTGCCCATCTCAAACGTCTGGATTTAATGTTCCTAATTATGTCAGGTGAAGAATACAATGCGTGAAGCTCTGCGTCGTGTAACTTTCTCCATTCTCCTCTAACTTCATCCCTCTTAGCCCCAAATATTTTTCTAAGCACCTTATTCTCAAACACCCTTAATCTCTGTTCCTCTCATAGTGAGAGTTCAAGTTTCACAGCCATACAGAACAACCGGTAATATAACTGTTTTATAAATTCTAACTTTCAGATTTTTTTCACAGCAGACTAGATGACAAAAGCTTCTCAACCGAATAATAACAGGCATTTCCCATATTTATTCTGCATTTAATTTCCTCCCAAGTGTCATTTATATACAAAATAGGATTTACGTTGTAAAAATGAAAGACAGACATATATACATACCGAGTCCGGTATATGCTCGAAGTGTTCCCCACAGAGTCTCAATGGAACTAACCGCACATCGTGTCATGAACAGACTCAGCCTTTCCGGTCTATATCCGCATGCACATGTTGTTTCAGAGTTAGCTTATCAAGAACCTGCTCAGTGGATAATAAAATAATCCTACTAGCAAAAACCGAGGGGCTTAGGTAGTCTGGGGAACGTGCGGGTCACGCGACAAAAAATTCCTCAACCAATCTATGTTCCGGAGAAAGTGCCGTTCAGATACTCGTCAACAGTACCACAGGAGTGGGCTGGAGCTTCATCATGTATCCAGCCATATGCCTCGTTTTATTGGCAATACAGCAGAAATTGTTTCCAATGTAGGCTAATACTAAGAATCAATTATAAATAAAAGGCATATGAAGAATTCCACATCATCCTGAGAATTAAAGCTGTAGCACTAACCACAGGACAGGATTACCGTGCAAGTCGCCTGGATCACATCGGCGTAAAACGGAGCCCGATGTGTTCATTGTGTTTTCAAGAGACATTGATGAAAAAAAAAACATCTAATTGGTTGTGCAGCATTAATAAGAAACAGCATAAGCAGTTGATAATATAAAGTAAGAAGTAGACTGTAAACTCTTAAATTCCTGCCATCGGAAATAAATATTGAACTTCGTCTTAATAAATACCTTGATTTTACTTATAAATTTGTTGGAATAAAAAATTAGAAGTTGTCACTGGGGATGGAAGTTCGGACACAGAACCTATGAAGTTAACTTCGTCGCGTATTATACAAACTGTGTTGTTTACATCAACTGCTATGCTTGAATCAAAAATTTGCTCGGTATAATCAGGTGACTAAAACAAACGCACATTTACGAAAGCGACTTACCTCATTCTCTTCTTTGTAAAAAAATGGTGATACATTTTAAATAAAAAGTGGTGTATTTTAATGGCGAAGTGCATCAACATCGGTTTAAAGTGCAATAGTCAAAGGTTACGAAATGACAATTAAACAGTAACCGTGGTTAAAATGTAATTTCTGTGCACCATTCTTAATCACTAATTACTTAAACATGGTTAGCTGACAGCTCATTTAACCAGTGTAAAGTCTATGATGATACACTGTTTTTACAAAATGACTAAAGGAAAGCATCCATTCCTCTGCAAAGATAATAGTCAACGTCTAAAAACGGTTATACTTACTGCATTCTATATGGAAACGAACGTGTCTATATTTTCGCGTTGCATTTGTTTGCCTTCGGGCGCTGTTATGTTTGCGAGTTGCATGTTTGTTTTTCAGTGTAGATAGGGTAAAATCGTACAAAATTGAAAATTAAATGCAAAAATGATTATATCACAAGTGGGATGGAAGTATTGATAGACTTAATTACTATATTTAAATATATAATGTAATATATGAAAATATGAAATATCCATACAAGAAAAAGGTGAAGATTAGTAGGAAAGTGTGTACGATCTAGGACCCCGTTCATACCAGAGAACTGTGCATTATCCTAAGATCCATCCATAACCTCTTCGTTCAATCAGTCACGTAGAGAAAGAGATAATCGAGTGTTCCGTCTTAAAATATAGAAAATATCAGTTGCATAGAACTGTAATATAAGCAGCCGATCCATAGGAGAAATACGACTGTTTTTGTGTTATTTTAAGTGACCCATTTGTTACAGCAGAAATAACACTGTAGATTTTGATAAACGAAACCATTCCTGAAATTTTCTGTCCCCTCATTTCTCGTAAGAATTCTTTCTATCCATTAAAGGAACTTCAATATCACCATAACGTCTATCAAAGTAATTCAAGTACTGTACAATAATAATCGTTTTCGAAATAATCACCTGTGAATCTGGCATCCATTTTGCTTTATTTGGCCTCCTAATCACTGGTTATCTCCTTTAACTGCTCGAATATGGCCGAATAGAGATTACCGTGGTTAACCTCCTATTCAAGTCCTAACCGATGTCGATGCACCGTAAAAATGCTTAACCAGGGATTAGGTAGCAATTTTAACAGCTGTTTACACTAACCGACGTTGAGGCACATGGGCATTAAGTGTCACTAATTTTGTTGCAATGTACAACTGTGTATATTAGTAAATTTTCCAATTTAAACCTCTTTCGATTGTCACTCAAATAAGAAAACGTTCTTTCGACATCTCACACAATGTTATTGGTGCGAATTTAAAATAGTTCTTATTTATAATAATCCTTGTGCCTGTTCGTTCACTATTTAGTTCATATTGCACTTCACAGAGTTTCGAATATGCAGGATTTTTTTCAAGAACACTCTTCAGTTTTAATTTAACCTAACTCTTTTATTATTACCAACAGCTGATCATACAGAATTTTAAGTTATTTCATAATACGAGGGTAAGTATAGTGTACGCATTGTTTTTGGAGTGAACAATTTTCTAGACGTAGGCCTATACTTTTCAATGAAGTGTTTAAAAGACGCATTCTCAAGTTTGCGGAACGAAATATTCGCACATATCAGCATCAGACACAAGTCATAATAAAAAGTGAATTGATCCGAAATCGAATCACTAAACAATTTCAGATGTTCGACGTGTGTTTTTAGACTAACAATGTTTTTGTAAATCATGGCGCTCTTTAAGTTTTATGTCTAACTTACACACTTTACACCGTGATATATTTTTGTCCTTGACTGAGAAATCATCTCCGAAATCTTTTACTAGCTCAGGCAAAGTTGCAGATTATATTGATGGCATTTTAATACATCTTCACAGTAGGCCTACCTTCACTAGATCACAACTGAACTCCTTACGAAAGGTTTACTTTTTAAACAGAAAATAGGCGTGCTGTGTCGAAACAACCTTTCAGAATGCAGTAAATAATACAAAACCCACACCCATTTAACTTCGAATGAACAGACTTCCTTTCATGCGATGTCTTTCATTTTGCATACGAACATAAAAGTACATCAGTAAACTAACGTCATCATGTAGCCACTGTTCCTTAAACCTGTAGCCGCCACTAGGGAATGATTTGGTGTTCAGATTTAGTTCCCTAATCACTGTTACATACCATGGAGGAGTACGTACTGTGGGGAGCTAACGAGAAAGTCTATGCGAAGTGTATTTTAATTAGTTGCGCTGCGGGGACGTATTGATGAATGGAGCACCGCTCTTCTTAGAACTGACCAGAGATAAGATAAATTGTTATGAGTAGAGCCCGGATGTTAGGCAAAATGCCTTTTTTTAAACTGAGTGTATGTATGAAAGACCTATTAGAGATGAACACGTTTCCACACATTTGGGGATAATAGGCTCAATTTTTATTTTGCCTTTTATGCCTATTTTAGCTCGCGTTGCCTATTTTAAGGTTAAATGCCTTTTTAGCCTTTTTACGTCGTCATTGTACATTTTATATATTTTTAATGCATTTTAAATAAGCCGCATCTAAATTATATCAAAAAACAAAAAGAACGATTGTACAAATTAAAAATATATATTCACCTCACACAAATATTTGCTGAGAAACATATTCTCCAGCAATACATATGTTTCCAAGAAGTCATAAAATTTTCTCCACTACCGATTCCATCTTTTATGTCACTTAACAAAGATATTCGAACAGTATAACCTTCAGTGCTCAGGTCACTTCGAGGTTCACCAACGAAAGAAAGGGGACGAGGGAAGTATTAAAAGCAAGTCTCCAGGTCCCGTTACTGTTGTCGTTTGCACGCGCAAGTCACGCGAACTTTGAAGTCTCCAATCCCTTCTCACACCCCTCTTTTTGAGACAATACACATTCGGTTTATCCCGATCTCTGAAAGAAAGTAGAGACAGTCCTTCTGAAATAAGTTGTTTTAAGCTTCGCTTCAATCACTTCAGTAGAAGTAGAAACATCTTTTTCACCATGAAAAACGTTCTCTCTGACAGGCGGCACACAGTTAACAACTTAAAAAAAAAAAGCATCTTGTTGTGACATGTAAGCAAGGAAAGTGAGTACCGTATGGAATAGTTTATTAAGTATGTGTATATTTTTTGTCTGTTTCCATCAATAATAAATGCCTATTTCATTGCTTATTTTTACTATTTTTAGTGCCTATATGCCTGCCTATTTTAACCAAAATAAATGCCTAAACATTTAGGCTTTAGTTATGAGTTATGACCCTTATTCATTCATTCATTCATTCATTCATTCATTCATTCATTCATTCATCATTCATTCCTTTTATTTCATAGATCTTACATGAGCAATGTAGCTTTAAGTTGTGGAAAAAGGCAAAATTTTACAATATTACAATTACAATTTTTACAAATCAAAGGGGTTGATATCGAGGACTCGCCATTGACCATCCGGCTTCTGTCCCACGGCTGTGGAAAACTCGGAAGAAACCAAACACCAAAGGGGGATCCAACCCAAACCCCAACACAGCTCCGGATCAGCAGCCCAGCGAGTCTGCCGACTGAGCTACATCGATGGCTCTACTAAAAGTATACAATACATAGCCAATCAGATTATTAAATTTACAAACGCAAACGATCATTCATAAGTTGAGCTATATGTATAACACAAAACAAGTAAGTTAATTAAATTTAAGGCATAAACAATTCAACCAGTTGTGATATACAGAAATTGATAATATATATCATGCAAACTACTTCAAATTACAAACACATACAATTTATCAACAGAGCTATACAGATTACTATTCAATTTAAAGCATATAAAATTCATCGGCCAAAACTATACAAATATATACAATACAAAGTAAGCAGAATAAATTAATATACAAGCATACTTTCATTAAGCTATACAAATTTGTGCAATTAATATCAAGTAGATTAATTCAATTTATAATCATTAACAATTCATCAGTTGAGCTACACATACTACTATACAATTTACAGCATATACAATTCATCAATTGAGCTATACAGACTACCATTCAATTTACAGTAGGCCTATATACAATTCATCAGTAGAGCTACACAGACTAGTAATCATTTTAAAAGCATATACAATTCATCAGCCAAACTATACAAACATATACAATCAAATTAGTTCAATTTACAAACTTATTTTCGTTAAGCTATACAAAATTGTACAATTCATATGAAGTAGATTAATTCAATTTATAAGCTTAAACAATTCATCAGTTGCCTATATAGTACACTATTCGATTTACAGCACATACAATTCATCAGTTATGCTAAACAAAAATATACAATGCATAGTAAACAGATTAAGTCAATATAAAAACATATTTTAGTTGAGCTATATAAAAATTGCACATGTCATTTAAGTAGAATAATTCAATTAACAAGCATAAACAATTCATCAGTTGTGTAGAAGATATGAGTATGTAGAAATTTGGTTAATTCTTTTCTAAACCTTTTCTCGTGGTTCTTCAAATCTTTAAGATAATTAGGCAGTGCATTGAAGACTGTTATGCATGAATAGCGAACTCCTTTTTTAAAACAGCTTAGACTAACAGAGGGTAGATGGAGATCTGATTTATATCTTGTATTAAAATGATGAATGTTTTGATTAGTACTGGATTTATCTTGGTTCTTAATATACAGCATCATTAGGGAAAGAATATATTCACAAGGTAAAGTCAAGATTTCTAAGTTTCGGAAAATATTTTTACATGATGTCCTTTTATGCACACCGGCCATTATTCTTATAGCTTTCTTTTGTAAAACAAAAACGTGTTTAGTTTCAGACGAGTTACCCCAGAATATTAATCCATATTTCATTACAGAGTGAAAATATGCAAAGTATGACATTTTAAATAAGTTTATATCACCAATAGTAGATAAGGATCTTAATGCATAACAGGCAGAGCTCAATTTACGAGTAATACATCCTATATGCGTTTTCCAGTTCAAGTGATTATCCAATTCTAAACCAAGAAACTTTGTGCTTATAGATTCTTTGAGATGAGTTCCATTTAATCGAATACTGTAGGAAACCTGAGCACTATTGTGTGTACTAAATTTAACTGCACTGGTTTTATCAACATTAAGTGCTAGTTTATTTTGCATAGAACTATTCATTCATTTGATTCAGCACTGTATTAGAAGTGTTTATAAAATGATCGTGTTTTTTACTTGAAATAATTACACTTGTATCATCTGAAAATAAAATTACATGAGGTAAATTGTTTATGGTCAAGGCTAAATCATTAATAAAAACTATAAACAACAATGGATCTAAAATTGACCCCTGCGGAATACCATGTTTAATATTTCCAAATTCTGAATAAGTAACTTTATGACTATTTGGTACATTTATTTCTATTTTTTGTTTTATATTTGATAAGTACGATGTAAACCAACCCAACGTCTCATCTTTTATACCATAAAACTTCAATTTTTTTTACTAATATACTATGGTCTACACAATCAAATGCTTTAGCCAAATCACAAAAAATCCCACCTACATGTAGTTTCGAATTTAATGAATTTAGCATTTCATCCACCAAACTAAAAGCAGCATTCTCTGTCGATTTTTGTTTTCTAAATCCAAACTGTTCTAAAACTAATATATTGTTGGACTCCAGGTAATGATATAATCTATTATACATAACTTTCTCAAACACTTTTGAGAATGTTGTTAATAATGATATGGGTCTATAATTAGCAATGGTACATTTATCTCCCTTTTTGTATATTGGTTTTACTATTGAATATTTGAGTCTTTCTGGAAAAATACCACATTGCATTGACAAATTGCATAGATAGCTTAACGGAGGGGATATTATTTCAGAACAAGCTTTCAGAACTTTACTTGGAATTTCATCATATCCAGGGGAATATTTTGTTTTTAGTTGTTTTATCACATGCATGATTTCTGCTGCGGTAGTGGGAATAAATTTGAGATCTAAAAACTCAGTGTTAAATGCATCACTTAGGTAACCAAGTGCAGCATCTTCTGCACAATCTTGAATGTTTAAGTTCTGAATAATATTTATATAGAAGTCGTTAAAACGATTTGCAATTGATTTTTGGTTATCTATTTTACTATCATTGATTTTAATGCAAGTAATATTTTCATTCTTTGAATATTGATTAGTTTCATTTTTAATAATATCCCAAATAGTTTTAATCTTATTGTCTGAATTATGACACTAAACAGATGCCATCACTGTCACCACATGGTGTTTAATTATACCGTGGCTGAAAATATAGACTAGTTTGAGACTAGCTCTGTGTCGGTGTGTTATGCAAGTTGAAAATGTTAGTTTATATTTTAAAAGTTGATCAAATGTCTCACGTTAGTTAATGTAATGTAGATAGTAGTATGTCATTATGTCGTTTTCTGCGAGCAAAAGTGGCGTTACTCTGGCTGTTGCCTGCGTGTAGGATTGGCATTATTCCACATTCCTACCAGGGCTGATCTCGTGAGCTTCCCACAGTAAGGATATCGGGAGATTAAGATACCCATCTTTACAGATAATTGATATGAAAGCATAGCGGTGTTAGTTATACGACTTACTCCCAATATCTCATTTCTATTAGGGGCTGATTAATGTCATCGTCATAGTGAGACCGGAAGAATTAGAACACTGGAGAAAAAACATCGGGAATAACACCCGTTCAATCGTGGCGCTATCTCTCGCTCCCCTCCCAAATTTAAAATGACTTACAATATTTTTTTATAATTAACTTACTTTTAAAAATGTGTGCTGCACCAGTCAGAACGAAAGAGGAATATGATCGTGTAAATTTTATTTCCGTCGTATAAGCTGGCTCTGTACAATTACAAATCATAAGAAAGATCAACAATTGTAAGAGAGAGTATTTGTGGGAACATTACACTCAGTTCTTAGTAACTGTTCAAAGTAGCATAAAACTTGCTCAAGATGGATTTAGAAAGAGATTAAGGCAGCGATGACCAAAACTCGAGCTGCATTTATTACATGCGACAGACAACCTATGAAGTAAGGAGACGGAGGAAAGGTAGATGAACCAGTGGTGGTTCCTGTACTAACATCTTGATCAATCCTTCAGATAAAAATCTCAAGCTTTGCTGTATCAGTAATGTCACTGCTATCATCAAGAGCCAGTGAATAATATACGATTTTTCTTGCTTCTTTTTTTAACTTCCTCTTGAATATAATTAGGAATTTTCTAAATTCTTCTGTCGATACTTGGTCGAGAAATTTGTAATTTTTCAAAATTAAAAACTCTTTATGGACAAGTTATTTAAGCTATTTTAATCATTACTCTTTTGAGAAATTCTGTTCTATTTAAAGGCTTTAGAGCACTAGATATTTCAAACCCCATTAGGTAGCTAACTTCCTTACATTTATTTATGTCGTCTTTCTCTTCCTGGCTATGATTTAAGACATGTCAATTCCTGGCGTTTAACAGTTCGTTGGCATATAATATTGATTCGAGAAACCAAGAGTCAGGAAGTGATAGGGAAGGAAATAGTGTAAAGAATAAGGGTGTAAGTGGAAATCTAGTATGTGAAAGTGAAAGCGTGGGGGGGAAAATAAAAGAGAAATAGAAGAAGAAATAAATAGAAAGAAAGACAAAGACAGAAATAAGACAGAGACGAACAGTAATGAAAGGTCAGAATTTGCGACAGTTGAGGATTTAGCAGAAATATTTGATATGAGTAAAAAAAATTGGTGATGTGATCAAAAAGTGTAAGTAAAGTGAAACTGGAAAAGATCGAGAAGCATAGGGGAGAGAGAAAGTGTATAAGCAGATGTGCAGAATAAAATATAAGTATTTATAGGAAGTGAGAATAGTGACAATGGATTAGGTGTAAGCAGAATAGTGAGAAAGTGGAAGTGAGCGCAAATAGGAATGAGTTAAAATAGTGAGAAAGGGTTAAGAGAAATGAACAAGTGACAGCATAAAATTAGTACTAACATTTGAACGTTGGAACAGTAAATGAATAAAAGGTCAAAGAACAAATTGGACAAATAATTCAATATGATAATTTATAGAGAAAAATTGAAATTGAGATTTTAGTGAATAGTAATTAGAGGAAAAGGGGGGTGTGAAAGGAATATACAATATTACATATATTAGGATTAATGAACAAATAGAGAATAGCAATTGAAATGTAGGAGAAATACTGTAGGTGAGATTGACCAAGTAACAAAAAAGGTACATAGTGTAATTGGGAGTATTTGTGTAGACGTGTACTGCAAATAATGTGTTATTGTAATAATATGTTAATGGTGGCACCGGATACAGAAATGAGAGGTATACTATTACATGTAAAGAAGTGCTGTGAAGAAATACATATCATATCATATCATATCATATCATATCATATCATATCATATATCATATCATATCATATCATATCATATCATATCATATCATATCATATCATATCATATCATATCATATCATATCATATCATATCATATCATATCATGTCATATCATATCATATCATATCATATCATATCATATCAATATTGATTCAGTTTTTCTACAATATTATTATTAAATGAATAACTAATGGATAGTTACCCTTATCTAAACATTAAGAAGATTAAAATTGAGATAAAACCTAATAATTTTATCCTTCTAGCGACAATATCTAAAATTATCAATATTCATGCACGTACAGAAGAATTATAGAAACACATACTTAGTGGTCAGTAATGATAATAATAATAATAATAATAATAATAATAATAATAATAATACATTATTTAGCGTGGCAATTAATGTTTCTAGGTACTCCTAAAAGAATCGTTGAGCAAAGTCCGACAGAAAAACAAAAAAGTTCTCCTTCTCATTCTTTACGAAACCACCCCTTTCTGCTTGTAGAGACAGAGTTTGTAGAGCGACATGATACCGCCACTGCTTGCCTTCAGTACGTGAATGAAACACACAGCAATGTACAGGAAACTCCTCGTACCCGTTTGAATATCTGTGATTACACGATGTAATCACGAAATCCGCTTTGGTCACTGCTAGCTTAAGGGGATGTATAGCCTATGATTTTTAAAATTTCTACAATTATCACCCAACATTTGTGAAATTTAAACTACATAAACAGGCCTAAAATACCTACTATCATCTGTACAAAATTTGGTGCTATTAGGGCTAATAGTTTTTAAATTATATGTTTTTAAATATATTTTATATTGATGTCACTGAAAAGGCTCCTCGCTTCAAAGTTTTCAAAACGTTTAGTTCACATTTGCTCAAAAGCTTGAAAATATTCATGGGAGTGAAAATTAATTAGCTTCTCCAGTTCTGTCTAAATAGTCACAAATGTTTTAAATTCTTGAATTTACCATTATAGCGTATTTAATCAAAATGTAATATGAATGTGCCCCGAAGGAACTTAATATTAACATTTCATACAAACGCTAATTCAGTTTTATCTATTAATATTTAATTCGCCTCGTGAAAAGTTTCAGACCAATCTGGCAATAACTGTTGTACAAGGAGCTCTTTTATTCAATAAACTGCTTAAAATTTTAAAGTCGAGGAAACAGCGTTTAAAAGCACATTTCTCTGAACTCGCTCACGTATGTTTGTCCACATCTGATTATATTGTTAGATAATTTAAAGCAGTTTCAAATGTAATTACGATCATAAAAACATAAAAAGAACTGAACATTTATGTTCGTCATATTCACCAACGTTTTCTATAGAATTACTTCATATTCATGTAGACCCATTGATTTTTAATTAATTTTTACTTCCTCCTGAAAAAATATTTTCTGTAAAGTGACATAGGACGTTTTATAAAATCTAGGACCTGGATTTTCAATAAGTAATATGATTTTTGTAACAGCTTTGCTAAGAGTCGACTACACTGTTATTATTTCCATTGTAGGAAATATTGAACAGCTTATTGCAATGACTGTTTTAACCCCTGGACTATAATATTTAAAATTGCTTTAATCAGTTTCACTATTACAAGGTGTAAAGAGTATAAGTGCCGTCCTTTTCACAGTCGTCGGGGACGGTCTACATACAAAATGTCAAAAAATGTTCATACAACATAGAGTCAAAACTTATTAGTTTTCCCAGAAAAAATATTTCTTTTCTTATTTTATTTGTGTTATACTGCTTATATCGTTAGTAAAATTACGAAAACAATTACATCAGTAGGTATATCTAGCAAAGAGTTAATATTAGTTTAAAAAAATATTTGTGTGTTCTATAAAGTTTTCGTACAATTAAATAAAATTGCGTGCTTAAATTTGTTAATATTCTGGTGTGAGAGACATGGCAACTTGTTCAGCAGGCAGTACTCTGCACAAACGTAAGTGTAAATCAGCAGAGTTCAATCTCTCTGTCCATAGGTATACTGCAGAGCGGATGACAGTTCAGTACAGGGCATTCAATAAAAAACTTAGCCTACAATGTCATTTACAGTTTAGGAATATCATATGTTATTAATTTATGGAGAAAGTCATCGTAATTCAAGTGAGACAAGAAGGATGTACCGAAAACGTTTTCCTCAAAGAAGGTTACCTGATCGGCGAAATTTTGTAGCAGTTTATGAACGATTTTCAGAAACTAGGAGTCTCTTACCCCGTTTCGAAAATCACATAATCAGAAATTTGTTTAAAAATGATACTGCTTTATGGAAGCAGGAGAGATTAAAATTTTCATTAGAAAAAAGTTCGTGTGATTTTGTGCAGAAAACCATTATTGTATATTTTTTAGACATACAATAAAAAGTGCACCAGTATTGTTACGTGAAATGTAAATTTACCATAATGCACTATTAATTAGATTTGAAAGTTTGTATTTGCTGTTCGTTTTATGTAAACAACAGTATTATCATGATCCGCTCCTGCATTAGAACAGAGTATCTGTACCGGTATGTCTGTACCCGCTTGAGCTGTACTGTGTGCTTATAAACCCACTCCTCCCTACCCAGCAGCAACGTTGCGAAACGTCTAATATTGTATAATTTAATACTTAGTTAAATATTGCAATTAGAAAAAAAATTGTAAGGATATTTTTCTTCCTTGTGACATGAATAATCATCAGTTAAAAGAATGACACTTATACCCCTTACACCCTGTATAGTTTGTTGCTGTATTGTTCTCATGGGATATCATACACATAACGTATTGACTCTCTCTACAGGTTTGTGTAAATTTAAAAGTTACATTTGTACTACTAACAGATAACAGTTGCGAAATTTGTTTGTGAATTACAAAGCTTCAAGCTATTATTATTATTTTAGAACATGCGAACAACTCTTTGTTTGCCCAGCCTATATTTAATAGCATATTGACTTAAATAAATATTGGGACATTGTGAACTGTTATTAAACTGAGTGAAAAGTTTCATAATTTCTTTCGCTTTTATGCAACATTAATTTGATATCTCTCTCATTTTAACATTGAATTACGTTCAATTTAATGTCATTCATTATATTATTATTAAGTTCAAAGATTTAGTAATGAAAGCAAAATCATAGCATTCTTAGCAGGAATAAATTAAAGCACTTCTTTGATCAAGGAGGTCTTTATTTTTTTCTAAAGAAGAAATGACTTTAATGGAAATCATTTGTAACAACTTTTCCTGTGAATTATTGATTCCAAATTAACCGAAGAGAAAATCCTCTGCGAGAATGAAATTAAGTAGATGAAATTTCGCAAACCGTCTTATGATGTAATAATGAAATCGCTACTTTCTCTACCAGTGAATTGGATTGTCTTGGGTTTACTCGTGAAGCAGAAGAGCATGCATATTAATGTCTTCTCTTGTTTTTTTTTTTACAAGATGGAATTTCCGTTGGAACATAGACATACTCCGAAATGAAGTCCTTATTGAAAAAATTCTTTCACCCCTCAACTTCTGTTCTGCTATGTGGCTGGAATTTCTACGGAGAACTCAATTCCCTGGGAGACAATAAAGACTTTTTTACTGGTTGAAGACAGTAAATTTAATAAAGATGTTCCAGACATAGCTTTATCGTAACAAGTATCAGAAGTATGTAAAAATTGGAGTACAGTTATTGCATTTTTCTTGCATATGTTAATAAAATACACATCATGCGTCATAATTGTGACTGTTGAATATTGGCACACATTTTTATAAATGGAAAGAATGAAATATTTTCTTTAAAAACCTAGTCTGTACCATATGAAGGAAAAAAAATACATATTTCACTTTCGATGTAATATTAATATTGTAACGGTTGTTATATAGAATTTTATTTTTCATTTGTATAATGCGTACGTCAAAGGGATATTATTTTTATTCTTTTTCTTTTCATTAGAACGTTATTAATATTCATTCCTCAAAAATGTATACAAGTTTCCTTTCTTTTGTTTCTTGAATTTTAAATCTTTGTTTTCGTTCCTTGTTTGAGTGGTGGGACGTTACTTCTTAAATAATTTAGTTTTAATCCTTCTTGAACTGATTCCTTTTTTACGTGATCCTTCCTTCTTTCTGTCTACTTTTATCTGTTCCTTTTTATCCCTTATCTTACCTTTCTTCGACTGTTTCTTCAATTTATTTTCTTCCTTGATTGTTTCATTCTCTGACTCTCTGTGCATGTATTTATTTTGTCTTCACCTCTTTCTTCATTTTCGTTTCTCTATTTTACTGTATTCTCTATATTATTTATATGAACCGAATAATTAAAGAGTGGAAGCAAACTCCCCATGGATATATACAAATTAACAGACACCTTAAATTGGATTCAATTCTCTGTGCAGATCATTTGGTATTATTAGCACTTTCAGAAGACGACCTCCAAAGGTCAATATATAATTTTCAGCAGGTAGCAGCCACATACAATATGGACATTTCAACAGATAAAACAAAAATTATGGCATTCTGTGGGAAATACCCAATACAAAGTAAAATTTGTCTCGATAATAAAGTATTAGATAGATGTAATAGTTTCCCATGTTCAGGTTACAATCTTTCCATTTTTGAAGAATTGGACATGCCACACAAAATTAATAAATACACAAGAGCTATGGGCATTATATATACTGTAGTGTGATGAAACCACCCTTGTTAAGAAACACACCCGCATAGTCTCTACAACACATTGGCACGAACGATGCTCAGCTATGGCAGCGAAGCGTGGACAATGAGGAAAGCAGATAAAAGCAGAATAATGGCTTGTGAAATGCGATTCATGCGAAGAACAGCGGGTTATACTAAATGGGATCTGAAGAGAAATTGTGAAATTTTAAAGGAACTAAAAACTCAACCAGTTTTAGATTGCATTGTTCAATATCAGTCTAATTGGAAACATCATTTGGAAAGAATGAGTAATAGTAGACTCCCAAAGCAATTTATGATTTGTACCACATGGCTAAAGATGTGTGGGTCGTCCTGCTAAGAGATGGCGTGGAAATTTTATGTGAGACCGTAACAGGCCTTGTGGCCTAACACTTGTCAGGCAGAAGAAGAAGAAGACTGTATTAGCCTTTCTTACTTAAATCTTCTCTTTCTACACACAGAATTTCATCATATTTTATCAGTTGTTTTTCTTTATTCTATCCATTCTTGCTTTTTCTTGTTTCTTTATCTTCCCTTTTCCCTTTTTCTTAGTTCCGATTCATTATAATTTCTTTACTTATTTTCTAAATTCACAGTTTTATTTCTCCCCTTCTCATTTTGTTTTGTATTTATTTTATATTATGCCTTGTTGTCGTATTTAATTTCTTATTATTTTTCACTTCCCCTCTCCGAGATATCTTGTTATTTTCTGCCCTGTTATTTTATTAGTATATTTGAAGCTTCTTTCCCGCAGTCCTTCACGTTCCCTCTCGTTGTACACCTCATTAGTTCCTACTGTCACGTAGACCTGTGTCTTGGACCCCTTTCTCGTGCCTTGACTACGTGACCAATAAACGGTGACGTGCATTTCTTAAAGCCCCATTTGTCTCTCAATCTGAATGCGAAATTAGAATTTACTGCGTTGAAATCGCAAGTGCAAAGGCGTGATGGACTGCGATGGCTGTGTATTAGCCTCTCTTTTATCACTCGCTGAGTATGAGAGAAGGCTTCTGTAATGAATTTATATAATCTGCAGCGTTTTGTGGAAGGATGTTACGTCAGAGATATCAAAGACTGGAGTTCTCACGATGCCCGATTGCGACCACACTACTCCAAAATTATATACAATTTACGCGAAAACTCTTTCCATAAGCTACTACCAGAATATAAAGTACTCTACTCTATAGAT
The DNA here is from genome assembly GCF_040183065.1 of Periplaneta americana. NCBI lineage: Eukaryota > Metazoa > Arthropoda > Insecta > Blattodea > Blattidae > Periplaneta > Periplaneta americana. Next base: position 78,823,681 of record NC_091120.1, read on the forward strand.
CAGGCCTGGACGTTATTAACACGATTGAATCACTGCTGACCACCTTTTAACTCCCCACTCCATTTTCCCAGCTGAGACAGTAAAGTTTTGATGCGGTCGAGCAGGCAGGAAAATCAGTGACGGATTGTGTGAGATGAGTATCATAGATTTTACGAACTTTCAGTTGTCGCTGGTCGCCTAAAATCCACCACTGATGCACAGAGCCTTACTGAGCATTTGTTTATAATCCGGCGTAAGCAAAAAGAACATGGGCGGGGATTTCTCCGTCCCTTTAATTTCCCCTCTTATGCTCAGGGCTGGTGTGGATTAACTTTCTGAGATCACGAGAAATACTTGAACACGCGAGTAGCTTTGAATCGTTACAAACATATGAGACGTTCAGAGCAGAAGTGGTGTAAGTAAAAAATGGGTACTGAGGGTTAAAGTAAACATTCTGTAAAATACAGCGCAAAGTAGCAACTAATATTCAATTTATTTAAACTATTTGGGTCCTATTCATAGACACTTCGCTAGTCCGCGCTACGAGCGTGCTAAACTAGCCTCGGCTATCGACTGATTACTTGTACAGGATTCATATCATATCATATCGCTTACACTGGTTTATGAATATGAACAACATTAGTTCGCTTATCATCCACCGGAAGCCAGCGCTAAGAATGTCTATGAATATGACCCTTAGTAATCAGTGGATAGCACGAAGGACATATAATTGCTACTTTGCGCTGTATTTTACAGAACATTTACTTTAAACCTCATTACCCAATTTTGACTTACACCACTTCTGCTCTGAACGGCTCATATATTTGAGTCACTTAGAGTCAAACTGCACTTCATCAAAAAATCTGATTTTTCAGAAAAAAGCGAAAAACTGATTCTATCTTGTCTGAAAGTTATTGAAAGGAAAACAAATTTACATACATTTTAAAATATAGGCTTCAAAAGTGTTACTTAAAGAGGAAAAACTCCGATTTCCTTTATCTACTGAAAAATTGTAAACGATTTCTGTTAGGAGAAAGTTAATTTTGCCACGAAGTTGTGGATAAAATGCAGTTTGATTCTTACCAAATTGGGTAAATTGCAGTTAGACTCCAATATGTTATTTTATTACTATTTTTTAAGTAGTACGTTCCAGGAGAGTGCACCACTGCTTTAAATAAAAGGAAAAGATGTAATAATGTATTACAATAAATAATAAATAAATCAGATAAGACTCTGCATTTCATCTTTATTATTTCGTATAGGCTAAATTGTATTATTAAGAATTCTGGGAGGCCTCAGTGTCAAAAAATAACATTTTTAATTTACTAATCAGATATCGGACTGACTCAATCAATTATTGACTTAATGTTTCACTGACAATTTTTTTATTTATTAGCTAATTTAATGTCAGATTAATTGATTTATTGAATGACTGGCTTATTTACTTACTGAATTTTAGACCGACCGATCATTTTAGTTGTTGAAATTTTTGACTGACTTACTGAGTTATTGAGTGATTACTTGTTAATTGAATTAATTGTTGAGTATTGCTTTAAATCTCGAAAAAAAATTAAAGTACTTTAAATAGAACAAAATAATAGACCTTTCGTCTTTGATATTTCTCTTCCTTTACAAGAGACTTTCAGCTCTGGATAATGTGGTTTCCGTCATTTCTGATTTATTCCATCTCCGAAAATCAAACAATATTCCACCCATGCTTAACTTGGACCACGTCCAAATGTGTATTTTCTCTCACTCTCTCCCAAATGCTCTCATAGTCATTTATCACTGCCCGCACTCCTGACGTAGCCGTATCATTTTTCCCTCCTCCATCATCTCCATTAATGGCCTTCCTCATGATGCGGCTGTTATTTATTTCCGGGTACTTGTAAACTTGGAATCCATTGAAATGACCTCCTTACAAAAGTATTACATTCAACTGCAGTTTTTTCTCGCAGCTTTAAACTTACATCATCATTACGAACTACAAATCTTGTTAAAGTCTCAACTTGCTGTCATTGATGTAGATTTTTTGCTCGTGTACGTTGTATTTGAAATGTAGAACAGAAATGAAAAATAAAACATACAATGCAGGTCTGGATTCAGACTGGTTTATAATTTGTGTTGGACTATTCTCATATGGACGTATTCGGGAACAAACAGAAATGACAAATGCCAACTTTTAAATACAATATTACTTATGCTTTAAATATTATGAGAAAATAAATATTAAGTTCAATATAATTTTGTGAAATTATTGAGTATAATTTCTTTCCTTTTACATACTATTATAATTTGCAAATTGTTCATCTTAGTATTTTTCTAACTTTATTTTTGTACTGTTTAATGTACAATTTCAAAATCTTACATGAACTTGCGTTACTGATTATTATAAAGTCACTGAGAATAACACTATCTTATAAATTATACACGTAATTTGTCATTTCTCTATTTTTTGTTTTTCTCACTTTATTGTAGGCCTATATTTTAATAAACAACTTCAAAATATACATGAACTAACGTTTCTCATTATTTTATTAATTCAATTACATTTTTAACAAAAATTATGGTCACCCTCATTGAGGGCAGATTAAAGATCCAGAATAAAAGCACTACAGAGTGATTAGAAAGACAAAAAAGATTAAATACAGGAATTGAACCTACATGGTTGTCAGAGTGCATCAAGTTTTAAAATTACTTTGCAGAACGTAAAGTTACATTTTGTTGGCATCAAATTTCTGCATATTTAAAGGACAAAACTAAAATTCTTTCAATATTTTATCATCTTAAATTGACTGAGCATATCGGGAATTAATTCAATATTTTTCTCAAAATACGATATGTTTTATTTAGACCAGGCTAATTTTTTTCTCGAAAATGAAGTAAAAACGAGCAAAATCTTATTAAACTTTTTTGTTGAAATATCTCAAAGAATAATCCTTTGAAATTAATGACATCAATTACGGTCCATCCTGTTTAACTCACAGATATATGGAGCTGGTTTTCATGCAGACAATATTTTTCCTTTTGTATGATTTAACGCCCATATTTCCTAGCTCACTCAACGCTATTGCAGCAAGCTTTATCCTGAACTTGTTTGTATGGGCCTACATTTGTTTCCCTTTGGCCTGTAACAATACACGCAGCTTTGCATTTAAATATTTATATTCCCTCCATTTCCCTAGTTGTTTAGGGATTCTGTTACTACAGGAAGTGGTTTCCGGTGCTTGCAGTAACCAGGGATTGAAAAATTACAAATTGAAAATTACGCAGCCAACCATGTTTATATACGGATTTGAACTATATAGTGTACGATGAAATATTAAATAGGCCTATAGATAATGTATATTTTAAAAGTTTTAACGAAACGTAAGCGAAATAAAAAAGAAACAGAACATTTTTCATTATTCTTCTCTTATGGACCTGGCTGCTATAATGACTTACTTGCTGTATGTCATTGATCTTAATGACGTGACTCACTCACTCACTCACTCACTCACTCACTCACTCACTCACTCACTCACTCACTCACTCACTCACTCACTCACTCACTCACTCACTCACTCACTCACTCACTCACTTACAATATACAATTACAATTTTTACAAATTTTTACAGTTTTACAATTTAGTGATTTTATACAATTTTTACAATTTTGCGCAATTTTTTACAATATTTTGGCGAGATGTAGTGAGATGAGGTGAGGTCCGAGGATTCGCCAAAAGATTATCCGGCATTTGCCTTTAGGCTGGGAAAACCTCGGAAAAACCCAACCAGGTAATCAAATCAAAGGGGTGAAATGAAGTGATGCCGAGGACTTGCCATAGACTCATAGAATAGTACTCATGTACAAAATACCACTTGGATTTAATAACAGTAATATCGAAGTATTTATTTAAAGGCAGCTTTTATGCAATAAAATATGTTTTCTACCACCGTTAGACAAAACTAAACATTTTCAGTAGCCTGCCCCTTAATTTTCGGAAGCCATCACATTTAGCCCACACATGCAATGAGAAAACCATTCGAGCTAAATTGATACATTTACTGAAATATATTAAACAGTAATAAATATTTATGCTAGGGATGCAAAACTGTGCTACATTTGTGGCACACGTCACGCCGGAACACGTAACTCTTCCTTTCATTTCAACTCTCGCGTTATTGGACATGGAGTCAGTGTGCTTACGAAACGTCACAGATACGTCACCGAAAGCCGAAGATTGTGGACGGGGGAACAAACTCTTTTCTCATGTTTCCACCCCTCTCTTCCCCAGTTCTGCATCCCTGCAATGCAAAAACGCTCTCTCAAAGATGTTCTGTGCTCTTCCCTGAAGCTAAGTAATGAAAACATCTTTTGATGCGCAACAAATGTAACAATATTAATCTAAGAAGCACATTCGAATTTCTTTCTATAACCGCTTTTGTTAAAATTATTTAGGAATATTAGTCGTAATGATAAAAAAGAAATCGAAGTCTTAAAAAATTTTGAACTCAATAAACGATTCAAGGAGTCATATCTAGAGTCCTGCGTTTGTTACCGAAAGCCTTTCATCGACACGCAGCAGTGTAGGTATGTATGGAGTATAGATCGGCGGCAGCCGACCTTATTACCCACAGCTCAGGTCTACTGTTCAGTGAACATTAGAAAACAAAACAACGCTGGACGCTTAGTGATCAGTACTCTAATAGAAGAATTTGGTAGCCAGCACTTCATTAGAAAACAAGAACACGTATTTTATCAGAAAGAAGTAAACATTTTCATTTGAAATATTTAAAATGTCTATTACCATATTATTCTTAAATGAATACTTTTTTAAGAGAAGAAAATAATTTTCCTCTAAACCAGGCATGTCAATTGATGGCCACAAGAGCAAGCGCGCGCTTTAGAGCCCGGGAGAGCCTGAGCGCTTTACAGCGGAAAGGAAAGAGACAGATGAAAGAGGTGGTATATGCCGCTTGGTCGAGCTATATTCAGGGATGGCCAGTACTGATTCAATAGATAAAGGGAAGAGAACTTTTTAAAACTGTATCCATGTTAATTTTTAGAGTTGCCTGAGAAGTATAAGTGCATTATAAGAATGTAAGTTTTAATTTTAATGCTCATTTTTCAAAAGTTTGATTTTTTTATTCAAAAGAAATATTTTCTCAACTTTTCGTATAGAAAAGTGATATTTTCAGGTATAGGCCTATTTATTTAGTAACCTTACAGAATGTTTTCGTAAATATAATATACCGTGTATACGTATTACTGAAGATAGTGCATTGAAAATTTTGAAAATATTCGCATGGAAATTATTTGTAAGGAAATGAATTAACAAAGCAACTACTGTTACATCATAAGCAAAAATACGTGCCCATGTGTTGTAAAAATGTCAGCTCTATAGCTTCAGCAGATTTCGAGAAAATAATTTAATATTCTGATGATAGGAAGTTGCTCACAAATACCAACCTTAAAAGCATAATGCGATAAGAGTTTTGTTATGTAATATTAGTTACACTTAAAACAGATACAGTACCTAGGTAACTTTACTTTGTACTGTAATATTGTTTTGATTAGCTTATTGATTACTTTTGTAAGGCTAAAGATACCATCAATATAAATTTCAACTTATCATGTCATACTCAATCTCTTTCTTTGGAATATTATTTTCTTCATGAATGGTGTGTTTCATCCACTTAATACAGTATAATATTATACTACTATGGAATTTAAGTGAATATTCCTTCTTAACTCTCTATTATGTTATTAGGATTTAAAACACAAGTGCAATATTAAGAAATGAGTGTTAGTATTTTTGTTTTACAGACAATAGGAATAATATTAAACAGAAAGAAGCCATATAAAAATAACGACATAAAATTTCACGTTCCGTTTGAAGTTTGTGCACCACTGTTTTTTTTAATCCAACAGGCTGCTTATTCATATACACAACCCTTCCTCTTTCCATACTTAGCGCTTGCTGCCCGCGCACGACGTCAAGGTCAGAAAAATGCGCTTGCTTTGACATCACTGCTCTAAACCTTAACACTGTGTTGTCTATAAATATTGTCCATTAGATTATAATTTGACACTTATCATTTGAAATTGATGATGAATTATTATTTCTTTGCAATCTTTAATAAAATGGACGGCTTTCTTGAAAATTATATAAAAATTTAATATGTATCATTATTTCATGCCATTAATAAGTTTGTCAATCCTACAGCAGTGACTAAGAGGTGGAATGCTGCTTCAGACCTGAGTTCGTGTGTGTATTCTTTGGGGCGATGTTGTGTCGCCAAACTATGCAAACTTTCAGTTTATTTTTCCAATTAACCATGCGGTTAATTACAAGACTCATAAAAGGTGTTCTGCTTGTTTCAATGCATTCTTTTACCCCCCCCCCTTGAATCTGCACAGTTATATCGATTTCACTCTGTATAAAATTCCAAGAAGAATTCATTAAAATCCAGATTTGAGTATTGTAAGTTCTCATGGTCTAATCTAGAATAATATAAAATTGATCTCTCTTGTTATAAAATGTTATTCTTTTTCTGATTAATAATGTATGTTTTGGTGGTAAAGTAATTATATTTAAATCAGGTAAAGAAGCTGTTCTTAATCTTAAATTATCGTCAAATCTTTAATCGATTTCTTATTAATATTTAAGAGATATTCGTAATCTGTACTGTTCTCCAACCAGAGAAAGTCTTTGCGGAATGAAACGCAGCGGGGTAATGCTGTGAATGAATGTTGATATCATAAGGTGTCATAAGGTCACACACGTGAGTACTCGTATCCCTATTGGCTAACTCTCACAGCACAAACAATAGGGTATATCGAAAAAAAAAAAATTTAATGAAGGTGGCTAGTGCGGAAAAGTTGCGACTTGTGGCAGAAAAACTGCAGGAGAAAGAAAATTAAATTTAATCAATATCTTGTGTCTCCGCATCAATACTGAATATTCGAACTTATAACGCATACTTGTAAAAATTATTATAACGACAGTCTGCATACCTATACAACTACCTCTCGTGAACCAGACCTTTTAAAAGTTAGCAAAGATAGTACAAGAAGAGAAGTATCTTGCACCAGTATCTTCTTGTGAATGAGAGAAGAGAGGGATGCTGGCAGTCAGGGTAGAATCTGCCCAGCAGTCGTATTTCGTAGGCCATGCTGCCCAGGTTTATATCGCTGTTGTTTCTGTGAAATCGTGTATCATATCAGTGGTTTAGTGGTACATGCAATAGTTCTTATGCATCGTGTTGTCATGTGTGGAAAAAATAATTTCGTACTGCCGTACTGCTAAGTCCTTTGTTCGATATACCAGGACCGATAAGAGAGTCGCAACTTCCAACCTATAAAGATGTGATAATACATTTTCTTTGGATCAGAGATTTAAAGACAAACGAACTAGGTGGAAAACACCATTCAGTAAAAGACATCGCTCATGTTACTGCCGACAGACTTATCGAGGTTTGAAAAACAGCTAGCCTTCCTACCATCAGCAATCGTAGAGTAGTAGAAAAGATGAAATAGTATCATAGTAAATATCAGAATATTCTGAAATCGCACTAACGAAGTGGGCTAACCTCAAGGGCGCATGGATAAGCTTTTATTAATAAAGGTCGAACATTTTTTTATATATGCACTTGTAAATACCCGGACCCGGAAAGTCTCTGTGAATGTGAGTTAAGTAGGAAAGTTCCATTGATAGGAGTATCCTTTCTAATGGATCAGAAAAATTAACGAAATATGATTATTGATAATATCGACATTGTGACGACGAAGACACTATTTAAGAGTGAAGAGAGGAAAGCGAAGAGGCCCATTCGCCAACGATCTGAAGAAATGGGACTTGAATTCAGAGAAAGAGAAAAATTGACATCAGTTACAAGCTCTGAGTTTTGCCTTCGCACACTCGGAACAGCAGTGAAGGAGTGTGTATTCTGACTTCGAATCGAAGCCTTCTGGTGCTCAGGCTTGCTTGCATCTACCAAAATTATCTTCAGCAGCCTTCAGATAGGCACCTCGAAGAGAGATGTGGCTCTAATTGCGACAGCTATGCTACAAGCGCGAGAATAATATCTACTAGGAATAAGGGTCTTATACTAGATGGTCACGAGAGAAATGAAGATTGGAGATAAAATTCAGAAAGAAGAAACACCTAATAATAAGTTCATTCCAACAGTATATTTTGATGGTGGTAAGGATAGGGCACTAACACAGGAGAAAAGGGACAACGCATTATATCGCCAAGAAAAAGAAGAGGAGCATAATTATAACTTTATTAGAAGAAACACATTCAAAGTATATTCGACATGTCTCCCCTTTCTCTGGACATGGACATCAGATTTGAGGAGCCGTGCTTCAATCTTTAAAGGCAAGTAAATTAGATGTATCGCCCCTAGCAGCACTTGGTTCTGATGGAGCCTCTACAAATACAGGAAGAAAGAACGGATCGATGGTGTGCATCGAAAAGGAAATCGGCAAGCCACTACAAGGAATAATTTGTCTTCTCCGTGTAAATGAACTTCGACACCGCCATCTCATGAAACATCTTGCTGGTATCACTACAGGTCCAGAAACACGTTCTGGACATACCGGAGAAGAGTTACTACGTTGTGAGACAAATCATGGCAAATTTCAAAGTTATTGAAGTGTCCTGGATCCACAAAATTAACGTGGAACGGATCTCCGATCTTAGTAGCCCTACTGACCAGGAATATCTTCTGGGGATCTACCAAGTCGTTCATTCTGGCCATTGTCCGATAGAGCTTGAAGGAAGAAACCAGGGCCAGTTGTTCAATCTCGATGACTTACAACTGCTTACAGGATTCTCCACTTGTATGTGAGCTGTAGTAACCCTTCACATAATTTAGTGTGCATAGCTGAGAAATGCCATGCTTCGAAGCGAAGTCTGAGTATGCAGCGTAAATCAACATTTGACACCGGAGTATACTACTAAGGGTGGGTGGAGGGATGAGGCTGAAAGTGCAACCACCACCTCGTAGTGAGCCCTGGGTTATTTTTGAGTGTAAATAAAAAAAAATAGGCGAAGAGTTGCACTACGAAACAAAATTTGAAAACAGACATAGAGCATTAAGCTCGCAAAACTTTAGAGCTGATGCGGAGACACAGGATATTGTCGAATTACTATTTTCTTTTTTTCTACGTTCTTTCTGCCACAAATAGCAACTTTTCCGCACTAGCCACTTTCATTTTTTCAAGAAAAGTTTTTTTTTCGATACACCCTAACAAACAATAACACTGATACACACATTTTTATACTACCCTAGTTACAAAATTAGGTCACTGTTAATCTCCTGATCTTTTATTCCCTCCATACAGGAAATAACATATGCAGGAGAGCGCATGGTTTTTAAACTGGCGTTATAACGATAATATTATCTATCTACTTCGCTCCAATAGATGACGCAATAGTAAGCACATTTCTTTCACGGTTGATCTCCTGGTTGGACAACAGTTTATATATTTTTTCATCACATTCTTAACAAGAAAGATTTCAGTACCTTGTAGTGACTTATTATTACTGTATGATGATGTCTTCGTTCATAGGTACACAACACTAACGATAAGTTTGCTGTTCGTTGCACGAACACTAGCGAAGTGTTAAAACTTAGTTAATTTGAGAGAAGAGAACTGTGCAACAGCGACTGCATTATGTGAAATATTACACAGACATGTGTGAATATGGAATTACAGAGTTGCATACCGAAGACTCTTGTCTCTTCGTGTTGAAGCGTCATCCGCCCCATCCAAAGTTAATTAAACTTTTTGAATCTTAATTATTCGATTTTCTGAGTTGATATAACTTGACGAAGGTGAGAAGCTATTATATGTTTGTCACGTTTTTTGTGTCATCGTCCTAGAAGACTAGACAAACGTTACATTCAAATTAAGAAAAAAACTATCTAGAATACACTCCGTCACACATTCAATATTTTACGTGACAGAAATTGTTAGTAATAATATATCTGATAACGAATCTTCACACACTACAGTCCGTAATAAAATACAATAAAGGAGGTCGTTGAGAAGATTTGCCGTGCAATTTTTTTCATCTGTGGTGACGGGTATAGAGAATAGAAAAACATTTCTAAGACTGAATTTATCTTAGCTTTAAGTGCACTAAGGGATTATATATATATATATATATATATATATATATATATATATATATATACACACTAAGGGATGCTGTTAAAAAATCTGAAAGTTAGAATTTATAAAACAGTTATATTACCGGTTGTTCTTTATGGTTGTGAAACTTGGACTCTCACTTTGAGAGAGGAACATAGGTTAAGGTTGTTTGAGAATAAGGTGCTTAGGAAAATATTTGGGGCTAAGAGGGATGAAGTTTCAGGAGAATTGAGAAAGTTGCACAACGCAGAACTGCACGCATTGTATTCTTCACCTGACATAATTAGGAACATTAAATCCAGACGTTTGAGATGTAGCACGTATGGGCGAATCCAGAAATGCATATAGAGTGTTAGTTGGGAGGCCGGTGGGAAAAAGACCTTTAGGGAGGCCGAGACGTAGATGGGAAGATAATATTAAAATGGATTTGAGGGAGGTGGGATATGCTGATAGAGACTGGATTAATCTTGCTCAGGATAGAGACCAATGGCGGGCTTATGTGAGGGCGGCAATGAACCTCCGGGTTCCTTAAAAGCCAGTAAGTAAGTAAGTGATAATATAATAAGTATTTTCTGTACAGTCGTTTCAAATTGTTAAATCCACGCTTCTTATGATGATGATTATTATTATTATTATTATTATTAGTACTACTACTACTACTACTACTACTACTACTACTACTACTACAATGTTCGTTTTCATGTGATACTACCACAGTCTAGTATATACAGACACTAAGCTTGAGTTGTTGAGGGTACTTGGAACAATAGACTGAGCCAGTTTTATTTCGCATTGTGGGGTGTGATGAGGCGATAGTAGCGATCAGCAACTATCTATGGATGCATATTCCCTACGTATTGAGCTTCGTGATTGTATATACTAGACTGTGATACCACGCCTATTGTGTTCATACCCTAGATCAGGAGTGCCGAACTGAGGTTCCCGGCAGAGCCGCTATAATGTTGTACTAGTAGTTCCTGTCGAGGACGTAGCCGCGTTGACCGAAGGTAGCCGAATGGTTCTCACCAGCGCGAGGGTAGGGGAAGCCTGCGAACGCGCTTTATTCAAAGACTGGTCAGCTCTCTATCAATAAGCGCTATTTTTGTTCAGAAATGAATTTATGTGAGAAAAATGCAATCAGTGTTTTCCGTTGAAGGGAAAAATGCTGATTGGAATAATAAATGTACTTCTTTGGTCAAATAGATTTACAGTGGAAGCTCTTAAGTTCGATATCCTATAGTTCGATTGCTTACGTAGGAGAATTAGATACGCCCCTATACGAGCACTAAGAAATGGGTTTGCCATTTGAATGGAAATTGGTCCTGAGTCTTGTAGTGATACTTTCTTAAAGGAAAACAGAATATTTTATTGATTAGGATATCCATATTGATCACTGATTTTAAATTAATGAATTCTTCTTTTTCTATTTGAGAATTGTGCCGTTTGTGAGACGGAAATTTCGAAACCCACAAGAAGCGCATATACAAGTCTCGGGGCGGGCAGGAAATGCAAATACAATACTGTATTCGTTGATGGATAACCAATAAGAATTTGTGTTCATTTCACCTGCTACACCCACTACCCTTATTGGTCAGAACTTTCAATTATGTTCTGTCGAAGTTAGGAGAGTCCACTGTATTTACGTCTTACATTTTGGAGGAAAAATCAGCTTTCGTAGAAAGCTAACAACACCTTCTCTTCATAACAAATTCATGAATGTTTGCTTTAATTTTCTTAGCCGTCATGAGACAATGTTACGAATATAAGACTTTGTTAATTTCATTAATAAAATACAGCTTTACAAATACAGGGTGATTCATGAGGATTCACCGTCACTTACGGAGCTTATTTCCGAAGATATTCTGACTTGTGAGCAAAAAATGTCATATAAACATTTGTCATTATCTCAGTATTTTATTTATTTTATTTTATTGGGTTATTTTACGACGCTTTATCAACATCTAGGTTATTTAGCGTCTGAATGATATGAAGGTGATAATGCCGGTGAAATGAGTCCGGAGTCCAGCACCGAAAGTTACCCAGCATGTGCTCGTATTGGGTTGAGGGAAAACCCCGGAAAAAACCTCAACCAGGTAACTTGTCCCAACCAGGATTCGAACCCGGGCCACCTGGTTTCGCAGCCAGACGCGCTGACCGTTACTCCACAGGTGTGGACTTCTCAGTATTTTCAGAGCTGCATTAATTTGAAGTTGTTTGTAAAATACCATTATTCTTGAGTTTTAAGGGTAAAAGAATATTACAGATAAAGAATACAGGAATATTATTTCTTTAATTAGCTAGTATACTGAAGCTAAAAATGTGTTGTGAATTTCATAGTTGCTTTGTACATTTTTTTTTCGATTTTTAAATACAAAATTAAATTTTCTTACGTCTTGATCACAACAATTCTTACAAATGACGCCGCTCTTTTAAATTCTTCAAGACTGCACATTAGGATGCATAATTAAACTGTAAAGAATCAAGTTCCTAAAGTCGTATGATTTGTAACAATTTTTGTGATAAGTGCGTAAGAATGATGTAATTTTTAGTTAAAAATTTAAAAACAAAATCTGTACAAAGTAATTAACAAAACATTTTTAGTTTCAGAACACTAGCGAATTAAAGAAATGAAACTTCTGAGTAGTTCATTCTCTATTTGTAATATTTTTACCCATAAAACTAAAGAAGAAAAATATTCTACTGACAACTTCAAATTAATGTAGGGTAAAGTTGCTTATTTCCGTGACACTCCTAATCCCGTGATACTTTTTTAAAATTGAATGTCATTCAAAGCTTTGCCGTTCGACCATAGCACCAGACATCTTTCTCGAAAGATTATATCTTTCGCTCACTTTTGAGACATCGGTGAACTTCCTAGCAAGATATCCAACCCCGTGACATTGAGTGAAAAAACGGTATCACGAAATTAGGAGTATCACGGAATTAGGCAACTTTACCCTAACTTTGAAAATATTGAGATTAGGACACATGTTTGTGTCATTTTTTGCTTAGAATGTCTTCTGAAATAAGCTCCGTACGTGACGGTAAATCCTCGTGAATCACTCTGTATAAGGCGTCTCGAACAGTGAAAACACATTTGCAACGAAAGCATCTAACATAGGAAATCGTCCTCCCTGAAAACTGCGTTTTGCCTCTTTGTGTAAATTACGCGGAGGATGCTTGTTATTAGGGTCTACGCTCTTCAGCCATAGTTTATTAGATTTCAGATGTTAAACGTAAAGAATATATTATTAATCATGGTTCAACTTAATGACATTCACCCAAAATGTACACAAGAGTAATAGCATACAATAAGCACAGTATGGTTATATCAACTCTACTTCGTTGAACAAAATGAATGCTCTTTGTTTATATTTCTCTGCATATGTATTGCATTCTAGGCAATAGTGGGTGTTGTGTTTAGTTTATAATCTCCACCACTACTTTTCCTACCCATAAATCCCATGCTTTCGCGTAATCGTCTGTCCGAATCCCGTGGCTTGTTTTTAGATTCGTCTCCACAGAGCAGCGCCGCTCGTATTTACATGACCCGCGCTCTGTTCGCTACAAGTAGGCCTACCAAATTAGTAAGCCTATTATAAACCCGAATGAAATTATACCATTATCATGAATAGTTTATTGACTTGCGTATTAAAATCTCACAAGTTTTCTCACACAAGAACTGTGAGTTACTTCTCCATCTTACGGCTGCGTGGTACATTGTTCGTAATGTAATCTCAGAGACAAAGTTTAGTCATTTCCTGCTTGTAACTTTTTGCCAAGTTTAAACGTTTTCCGTGACTTTATGCTGACAGTTTACAGCTAAAAACAGCCTTCATTGCTCCTAGCAGAGTTTAAACACCTGTCTGTGTATCTGCTTTCACATTTGCTTCATACAAACTACCCCTACTTAGGGGACGCGCTGCATTACAAAAGGAACACAAGAGGAAACATTTCACGCTCCTGAGGGAAGAAAAAGAAGAAGAAGAAGAACAGCACTGTAATACAAATCGTTGTTCGTCGTTCACTCCAACCAAATAAGTAAAGTACGTTGTCATGATATTTTCATCATTATCATGAAATAAAAATTAAATTGTATAATTTCGAACACTCAAAATCAAAAGTTGAAAAAAGTCGTCCAGATTCTCCAATACTTTTGAACTTACACGAGGTAAATCATTTATAACGTCCAGAACTTGAGCGTGCTATCTTTCACGTTTTTCTGGTAAGATTAGTTTCTGTAAGAGTGGTCCGATTTTCAAGATTTGCAAATTTATCTTTGTTGGTCTATTTCAATTAAATAATTAGTGTTATTGCCGAGTCCCTGTCTAAGAGATTATTTTGCAACTACAGTATATTGCAGGCCGCAAGACGGAAGCCTGTAGCGCATCTGCGGACAGTGAATATTCCGCTTACAGATAAAGAAATAAAACAGACACTCTATTACGCATACAAATATACAGTCAACTCTGGATATAGTGAACTCGGTTATAGTGAACATTCGGCTATAGTGAACCTAAATCGTTGGTCCCGACCAGCATACATTAAAATGTACATTAATATTTCCATTTATAGTGAACCCTTGCTTCGGTTATAGTGAACCTTGTATCCTGACAAATTCTTATTTGAAGTCAGACCTTTTTGTATAAAATTGAAAGAATGTGTTGAGAACAACATTCTAAGTTTCTTACTCCTTTAGTCAAAGGACAAAGGTAGGATTAGTGATTCCTAGACAATGAGCTGTACTGTAAATCCAGGCAACGCGTGATGACCTTGCCTCGCTCCACCGTCCAAGAGTTAACATTCTGTTCTCAGGCACTCTGTTGTTATTTTTAATCCTCCATCATCAAAGAGTTGCCTTTTGTTCTCAGAAACATTTCCATTATGACGGATAGCATTGAAACAACGGAAAATGAAATTGCCTTTTTTTATTAAAAGGGGACGGACATTATGTCCAGAGCATAAATAAAGGTAAAATTTTGATGGCTTTCAAACTCAATCAACCCTCTCACAGTTTCCATTAAGTGACCCGGGAAATTCCAAAGCTGAGTATGCAGTCATACCATAACAGCGTTTGTCATTTCTGCCTGGTCGTTTGTTTCTAGTGTTCCAACAGTGAATGTACTGTATAAAAGTGTCGAAGCGTAAAGTGTTTTCTTTGGAAGATAAGGTGAATATTATGTGACATCGAACATGGTCTTTCACAAGCAGACGTGGGTCGACACCATAGTTTGAGTAAATCAACTGTGAGTAATAGTATATAGTATACAGTGTAATCCATTCCACAAAAATGAAATATTTTCTTCTTCACAATGTCATTCATTTCTGTCATTTAAGGTTAGGGGAGAGACATTTCAGATATAATGAACGAAATATGCAAGTCCGCAGAGGATCACTATATCCGGAGTTGACTGTACTATAATTACTACAGATACCACTATTAGTGTCACCTCCACTACTCACACAACTACTGGTACTATTACCACTATTATCATTGTTTTTATCACTCCCGGCATTCACAGTCTAGAGTCACTTAGCACTTCACACTCAAACAATGTACCATGACACTGAAAATTGCGGAATAACTACATAAAAGGCGAGAAATGTAGACTTACATTATGGCATGGGTTCCTGGGAGAAGTGTACATGCACTCCAAACTTAATTTAATTTATTTGTTGGCACTTGTTGACAAAATTGAAGTGGTAACAATTGGAAATAAGGTAATAATGTTTTTCTGACACAAAATAATTAATTCCTCTAGCTGAATTCACATATGATGATATCATTGTTCAATTAGAATAGCTGTTTGTTTAAAGGACAGAAGTCCAGAAAGACAAATTTTACAGGAGAAACAAAAAACTTTATCCTGCTTAATCATCGAAGTTTATTAATTTTCTGAATAATTCAAATTAAGAAGTTATACTTAACTCACATGCGTGAGAAATGTATTTGGAAAATCAATGATGCCCTTACTAGGGGCACTTAAATTATCTGGATATATGCCCTTTTTAACAAATAATATATTTTAACAGATTTTTTAAATATCTCTACCAGGTTAAATAAATAAATAAATACATAAATAAATAAATAAATAAATAAACAAGTAAATAAATAAAAACGAGTTTTGTATGGAAAACGAGATTTATTAATATGTATTACTGCATACAAAACTTTTTTTATCAGTGATTTGAGTAATTTGAAATTTATTATTATTTTATTTTTTGCAATATGAAAATGTTATATTATATTGATCTGTTAGATTTTTTCACATCAATCTTGGGTCTACTATTTAATCTGTTCATAAAATACTTTAACATTATCCTCAATGTATGATTTTACTTTCTTTGCGTCATTAAGTTTATGCTTTTTAAGTCAAAGTTTTCCTTCTGGATATGCGATAATACTAGACAATTCAATAATTACGACGGAAAACAAAGTTGTGAGTGGTAAACCCAATGACGAATGGTAAGGCAATAATAAATCCTGGACGCTCCTTGCCATAATAAAGTCGTACAAATTAACGATAGCAAAGGAAAATCTTCTTATGACGCTCGGCATTAGCTTTCTCCACAGATTTTTCTTGTAATATTTCTGCCACCAGACTAAAATTATAAATTTCGAAAGAATTTTGTTACATTCCACAAGGACAAATTTGAGCGAAGAACTGCTAAAAATAACGATTTAAATCAATTGCAATATCCTGTAAATTCGATCATGCTTTTGTAGAGCTCCTTTAATAATCTGTCACAAGGCTCAAACTGTGGCCTCAGATAAATTTTGCATCAGATTTGTCACTTCGTGACATGAATAGCTAGTTCTGTAGCTGCTGCTCTTTTGGAAGCATCGTTTAGGTGTGTAGATGTCTGGATTTGCAAGCCTCTTGCTCTTTTTAATACTAGTATTAACTACAGCGTCTACATCACTATCAGAATTCATTGTAATGAAATATTAAACATAATAGCATATAGGATAAACATTGGTAATTTCGTGATAATTTCATGAAAATTAATTTAAAGTACAAATGTGTAAATATATCCTTATTCCGATTTTTTCATCTAAAAGACGATAATTTGCTGTACAAATCTGGAGTCATAAAAGATTGGACACATTCTTGAACAAGTGCCAAAAACCACTTTTACAACTTAAGCTAAAAGGTTGGTTATTTCGTGATAACCTTGGTAATTTCGTGATATTACATTGATAATTTCGTGAGAGGTAGAAGAATTGTGGAAAAATTCATTAGGGGAGAGTCGGGTAGTTTCGGACATTGGGTAATATCGGACAGTGAGTTTCTTTCATCTACCACACGATGATAGTACCTGATTGACATGGTTACGTTTCTGTGATGTCGCATAGAGAAACGTAACCATGTCATTCAGGTACTACCATATGGTGGTAGATGAAAGAAATGCACTGTCCGATACTACCCGATGTCCGATACTACCCGACTCTCCCCTAAAGTCAAATGAAATTCTCATTTATTGTTACAAGATTTCAAACATAGTAATTCCATCTAATGTTCATTGCAAGAAAGCAGAAATACATATCAACACATAATAAGAATGAAATAAAAATAACAATTGAAATTGAAAAGGGATCTTCTTTACCCTGAAAGGGTGAACACTTTTATTACGGACTTTACTATAGCCTATATTACTAGGGTAACTCCAAAAGTAATGCATAACATTTGTTTAAAAATGATATTTTTATCCCACAGCTTTGCTATTTTCACAGAATGTAGATACATCCTTTAGGAACAAAATGTCACTTTTCCACACAATCCCCGTCTCTTTCAACTGTCTTACGTAACCTAGGAACGAGGGCCTGTAGACCAGCACAGTAAAAGTCTGGACCAACACGTCTGAGCCACTCTTCAGCAGCGTGCACAAGGGAGTCATCTTCTTACTTCGTTCCGCGAAGGGATCTTTCAGTTTATCAAAGAGATGGTAATCGCACGGTGCCAGCTCTGGACTGTAAGGCGGATGTTTCAGTGTTGTCTATCCGAATTTTCTGATCTGGTCTGTGGTCTTGTGACTGACATATGGCTGTGCGTTATCGTGCAATAGCAGAACATCCTGCTTCTCCCGATGTAGTCGAACACGACTCAGTCGAGCTTGAAGTTTCTTGAGAGTTGCCACATACCCGTCAGAATTAATGGTGGTTCCGTGTGGCATGATGTCCACAAGCAAGAGTCGTTCTGAATCGAAAAACACAGTAGCCATAACTTTTCCTGCCGAAGGTGCACTTTTGAATTTCTATTTCTTCGGTGAATTTGCATGATGCCACTCCATTGTCTGCCTCTGTCTCCGGTCCAAAATGGTGGAGCCATGTTTCATCTTCTATCACAATTCTTGCAAGTAAGTCATCTTACAGTTTATCATTGGCACTTAGCATGATAACAAATCAAACAGAAGCTATACTGAACCCATTGCGTCCTCCTTTTTGTTTTTTGTTATCACATCTTATCTTCGGATTTCTAAAATTTGTATTGTAATACAAAATTTCACCTCAAACAGCTAAGATTTCTATCAGTAAAGCTAAGGCTATATGGCGACTACAGCTGTATATAGAATTCCAAAAACATTTCCTAAAATTTCATTAAGATATAGTAAATCTTTGTACGAAATATCATATCCTTACCTTTAGTAATAAGCCTGTAATGTAATTACAAACATCCACAAAATTTGTACGCCTGAGAAGTCGACGCTAACTTGCTCTCTCCAAACATAAAAGCTCACTGAAGCGGTTACAATAGTCACACAAAGCGTAGCTGTATGTTTCTGGAAACCGGACAACATAATGCAATCCCTTGGCGGAAATTTGAATCTCATAACACCATTGGTTAGTTCACGAAAGAGCAAAGAAAAAGTATCACGAAATAACCATTGCCACGAAATTACCAATGTTTACCCTACACGTCTTATAAAGCTGTGTGTTGACTGGAACACATGTACTGCAACAATGACCACAAGCTTCATTATTAACTTTAACTAAAATAACTTAATGAAGTTTAGGCAACATCGAAGTTTCCAAGTGCATTAAGTTGTTTGTTAAAAGGGCACATGTCCTACACTTCTGTCCTTTTAACAAAAATCGCGATATTGAATGCCATCTAGTTGCCACTTACAATGGAAATTCGTCGGTCGTCTTAACATAAATCAATGTCGCTATGTTCTAAGAACATTATAAGCTAAGAAAGTAATTTTCGAAAAAAATGTGACTTTGGTCCTTTTAACAAATAGCTATCTAAAGCTCGGGTGTGATGACACCCCTCATAGGTATACGAAGGTTAAAATTATTAGTCTATGTTTCACATTTCTATCTATGTTTGCATACGAAGATGTAACATTCTATACTGCATTGTATAATAGAGATCCACTGAGATGTTAGTCAAAAGATAGTGAGCAAAATATATTCTACGTAAAGCACGGATACTTATCTTCTGTCTCCTTTATATAGAGTCTTCATAAAAGGTATTCTTTTATTTGAGCAACATTCCTTTGAATGACCTTCTTGAAAAACCTTTCCACTTTAGAAATTTCACAAGAGTGCTTTCATTGCCAGATTCATTCATAAGAAATGGAGTCTCTATTTGTATCAGCTGCATTCACTACATATGATGCTTACGGTATATGAAAGTTTCTCTTTCAAGAGCTTTTCAAAAAGTATCAAGATGAAAGACTTCGCTTTTATGCTGTCAAGACGCTTGAATTTTATTTCAAGTCATTGATCTTGATATTACGGCGGAAAATTACACCATTTCAGGAAGGTTTAAACCCGTTTGCTAGACAGAAAAAAATTAGTTCATAGAAAATATTTTCACTTTAACTTCCGATAAGAAATGGTATAGGTCTAACAATTTAAAGCAATACGACTGAGGAAAACACGACTGAATTAGATGTTTTAGTTTTAGCACAGTCTAGTATATATAGTCACGAAGCTTGAGTTTATGAGGGTACTAGGAACAATCGACTGTGCAGGTACTATTTCGCAGTGTCTGTAATGAGGCGATAGTAGTAATCCTAGTGGTTAGCAACTATCTATGGATGTATATTTACTACGTATTGAGCTTCGCGACTGTATATATTAGACTGTGGGTTTAGGCCGTAGAATATCTTACATTAAAACAGGAGTTGAAAATCAATACATTCTAATATTTGATATCCAGTTTTCCAGAGTGAGTATGTGGAGAGTGAAAGCGAATAAGGAAGATGATTTTGATGAATTAGAGTGAGGTACTGACTCAAATAATATGAAGTGACATGCAGCATGAATCAAAAAGGAAAATATTACCCAATCATATGACTTACTTTAATGTTAATTACATTAAAATAAGTCATATGATTGAGTAATATTTTCCTTTATGATTTAGTATTTAACTTATCTGAATTTTTAAAAAAATGTACTCAAAACGCAGCATGAAACTTATGAAACTGTGAAAAGCGTAAAGTCACGAGAATCAGTTAAAAAATTGCAAAAGTGTCGATTACGTTAAAACTTTTCATACAGATTCTCTTTATTTTACATTCACATAAACAATGTTCTTTTCTCTACAAGTTTTACTATTTAAGAATTAATATTTCTCCTAATTATTTCTTCTTCTTCTTCTTCTTCTTCTCCTTCACGGTTATGCTACTGTCTGATTCGTCTTCACGGTGTTTACCTCCATCTTACCTTCGATCAACCCATACTTTTTCTTTCTAGGGGGCATAATGGAAAGCTGTTATCGGAAGTCTGATTTCTTCGATCCTTTCAATATAATTACATCCATTTACGTTTGTATCTTTTCATTCTTGAGTTGGGTGCTCCAACTTGCTGTTATTCTTTCCTTATACCCTCATTTCTAACATTGCCCTCTCTGAAACTTCTTTTAGTTTTCGTCAAGAATTTCATTTCCCAACCCTATATTTTGGTCATTATTGTGTAGGTACCCGCTTTCACTTTTATAGAGTTATGTAGGACTGTCTTAGTGTTTTAGAAATTAATCACTTCACTTCTTAGTTTATTCTTAAGAGTGTTCTATGTCGTTCCACATCTTTTGATACCTCGTTAATTTCTTACGTGTATCTTTATGTTTCTCACTACTAATTTCACACCCTAGATAATGAAAGGAGGATATTTGCTCAAGAATTTTGTTAAGTGCTATTTTTTATCTTATTGGTGTCTTTCCAAATCATGCCATGATCTTTGTCTCTTCTCTTGTTTTTGTAACACCATAATTTTGCCTATCTGTAGTTCAGTACCAACACAAAAGCTACAGAGAATGCATCAACATGTTTAGTAACGCGGATTTTATAGAGACATGCATTATGTTTATACGTTCTGGCCAGCACGATCCCCTGACTTAACGCCTCTGGACTTCTTTGTATGGCGTTTTATGAAAGAAAAGGTGTAAGTTAAGAAGATTACTGACAGAGGTCATCTGTTCCAGCGAATTAATGCAGATGCAACAGACATCAGACCACGAAATAGGCTTTCAGATCTTGTGCATAGCGCAGTAAGAGAACGCGCCCAGGCATGTTTGCGTGCAAACGGAGGACATTTTGAGCAGCTGGTCCAATAAAGTACTGTAAATTGGGAATTATTTTAGTTGTGAGTAAATTTTTGACCTGTTTTAACTCTGAAACGGTTGCAAATAAAAAAAATGATAAAGATCTTTCCTGCTCTAAATGTTGCTCTGAATCATCTCCTCACCGGTTTAACTTACCTTTTGAATCATCCTGTATATGTATATATACATATATAAATAAATAACTATATATTTTTAAAACACCTTTGCACGACCCCATTCGCATTTCTCTCATGGGATGAATCGAATGAAAGACTTGGATGAATGTGGGCAGTTGAAAATTGCACATAGACTTACCACATACAGAACACAATTCCGAGAAAAAAAAACATTTTTGCATCAACATATTTCACATGATATGATTGCCATCATTTCCCTTGGCACTGTAACCAGTCACAAAGTTTAACCGATATTGGATCACTCTATTTGATCATGCAGAGTTCATATGATGAACGATCTTCTACCTTTAATAGCTTTCTACATATCATCCTCTGTCCACAGAGAGGTTATCTTTATATCTGCAATATAAAAAAGAAAACAGAGCAAAAATTGCAATACGTAGTCATAGAAAATATAGGCTCCTTTCACTGGAATTCTAGCGACCATTTTCAACCGAAATCCAAAGTTTTATTTTCCTGTGTTGGTAATCCTGTACGATCACGTAAAAGCGCGAGTAATACCATAACCTCTTTCCAAATAAATTAACTTATATGACAAATTAATAATAAATTATTGAATGAATTATCCCAGCCATTTAAAGATATTTCATACTTTTTAAGGAATAAATTCTGTCTGAACTTACCTCAAGTAGCACTATTTCTACGACAGCTATGCATAAGTGGGATGTTTTCGTGGTTTAATCAGCCATTTATGTAGAAATCAGCGTATTAGGAAGAGAAATAATATAAAATACCGGAGGTATAGCCTACATACCATTTTAAATCGTGAATGATTCCTTCCTCTTGCGCAGCAAAAACGTCAGAGCTACGGCACTCTCATATATCGAAAAAAATAATGTCTCTTTCATTTCTTCCTTATAAGAATCCTACGCGTAGCCCTGATTTCTACAAAAAAATAAAGTGCAGTGAACATGACTCTTCTTAGCTTTCTCGTTTTCAACTTAATACTTTGGCATATCGCTAGACGGCAGCACTTCTTTAAGTTCTGTAGGACTAATATATTTCAGAAGGAATTATACAGACTGAACCGTAAGTAATGTCATTAATTTCAGGGGGTTATTCTTTTAGATATTTCAGACAAACTTTTAATACAATTTTACTCGTTTTTGCTTCCTTTTCGAAACAAAATTCGTTACATATGAAACATTTCATAGCGTGTTTTGAAAACGGCATTGATTTAATACCCAATATGCTCAGTCAATTTACGAGAACTGTGTATTATGACAACAAATGCTTGAAAGAATGTTTGGTCTGCTCTTTTAAATGTGCAGAAATTTGATCTGAACAAATGTAACTTTTCGTTCTGAAAAGGAACTATAAAATATTACATTTATTCGGATCAAATTTCTGGACATGTAAAGGACAAAACTGCATATATATTGTCATAATATACACGTGAGACAAATGGCTTTTATGCTAAGCCAGGCATGTGACACGCGGGCATTTCTAGCCTTTAAACTAGGTGTAACAGTGACGTGGAATATATTTTAAATGTATGCTTGCATGCACTTCTGTAAGCGGAAGGTCTCTAGATTCTTTGTCAGAGAGTACAATATGTCAGCGCTTGACATCCCTGTGCTAAGATCTCACATGAAGATTAATATGAGTTTCAAGGGCCTTTACAAGGACGCGAATATCATCGTGTACCTTTTAATTGACTAATTCTCTCTCTCTCTCCATTCATTCATTCATTCATTCATATCTTAATTTAGTGTTTACTTTCATTAGTACATTTTTTTGTTAATATATTTTCCTAAACATATTGAATATTTCCTGGGGGATATTTCATAATTTCTAAATAAATTTTCATTCCTTACTTTCTTAAAGTAATTATTGTGTCCTTCAAGTTCGTACATTTTCGTACTTCCTCGATCTCCTCCTCCTCTTGAAGTTTTCAAATTATACGTCCTACATTTCATCTTTCAGGAAGCACATCATAGGTATCTCCTATATTAGTTTTGAAGCGTCTCTCAATCTTTCATTCAATACTTGATGAAGAGTTGACTGCCTATATTTCTCTTAGAAGGAATATTGTTTGCTTTAACGAATGATTTTATTTTTAATATTCTAAAGACAATTATCTGTCTGCATACGGTTTCATTTCTGCGTTTGAAAGCTCACAATGGGGATTTAAAGTAGCTTCTTTCAATTTTCTTCTTTATTATAAAGTTTCTCGTCATTTTATAACATTTCATAATCTTATTCCCAGTCCGAAACTAGAATATGAGTTATTAAAATGGTTGTAGAGGAATTTACTCATAAACAAACAGATCTTCATTGAACAGATTGTATTTATAATACACAAATCTGTGAAATCACCATTTAATATTAAAAATATTAATTGTTTTGTAAATTGCATTTCTTGTACTTAATTCCGTGTAATATTCATATAATATTTTCTGAAAGTAAAAGGCCTTGCAGAAAAACTATAATATATAGCATAATGCACAAAATAAGGCAGATAGTGTGTTTGTGTAAAATAAAGAAAACACTTTTTCATACAACATAAGTTGAGCTAAGCATAGTTATCCTGTAACAGGAAATATACTAAAGTCTTGGTTTTTCTGAACCATCGCATGCGAATTTTCGAGGTACGAGGCCCGCTCACACGAATCCGGACTACACGAAAGATAGTGAGTGGTTTCTATAGCTGCGAGGTGCGAGGACTGCGTAGCTCGCAGTTATAGAAACCTCGCAGTCCTCGCACTTCGCAGCCATAGAAACCACTCACTATCTTTCGTGTAGTCCGGATTTGTGCGAGGCGGACCTCGCAACTCGCATGCGTAAGTTAAAAAAAAAAACCAAGGCTTAATCATTCACTGCCGGGACATAAACTAGAGTGCCCATAAGGCTACACAAAAATAAATAAAAAGACGACAGTTCTAGTCGAAAAACAATCGGTCCAGCACACAAATCCATGTGTTGGAGAAGGTAACTTTGATTCGCAGTATGTTTTGATTTTTACGAATAACTTTTAAACTAATGATAATCGGACACATGTTCAAATGATATTTTATGCTCAAAATAGCCTATAGATCAGATTTTCCTAAAGCACGGGTATTAGTCGTGATTCACCGCGTATAAATCAATTTTTGCATACGTAAACTTAATGAAAATATTTTTATGTCTGAATGACTGATCTCAATTAATCCAACTCCAGCCGAATGAAGTTACCTGCTCTTTCGCGTCTGAGGACTTACAAACAATAAGCAAGTTCATACTTTTCTCCGGGTTGCCTGTCAATTCCTTAAAGCCTTGGTTTTTCTGAACTAACGCATGCGACATGCGAGATGCGAAGTTTGCGCATCTTGCAGCCATAGAAACCACTCACTATCTCTCGTGTAGTCCGGATTTGTGCGAAGCGGGCCTCGCACCCCGCACGTCGTATGCGTTGGTTCAGAAAAACCAAGGCTTAAGGGTAGGTGCACAATGCACCAGCTTAGTATGTTTCTGGTCAGCATAGAAGAGGAGGAGGAGGAGGAGGAGTGGCTACAGGCATGTCTGAAGGATAATGAGGTAGACTAGTCATACGTGGTTATGTTTTCGTGTTAATTTGAATCTCTCCCTATTAGGAACCTGTTTCACCTTCTTTCGAGGTTTTCCGCAGCTATGAGACGAATGTTAGATTATATCTTAGTGAGTCGCCCTTATCTCGCGAAAACCTGATATAGCTATCACCAATTTCACCGGCTTAGATAACTCACCGTTAATACAACGTAGTTAAATGATTAATATAAACAAAAGGAGAAGGACAATAATGTGACAGAGCTGGGATACGATCTCACGACCGGCAGAAGGAGAGCAAAGTCGGCCGTGGTTCGGCGCGGAAGTTGCGCGCTCATCTGCTTCCTGGGGCATGTGCTGTGGCCTGGAGAGGAGTGGAGAAACGGCGGCATGCTGGGCCGCGGGAGAGAGGGGAAAGTAAGCAGCTGGTGACTGAGGGGAGAAATCCAGAGAAGTCTGGATAGGCGCCATCTTCTGGACATCAGTGGAAATTTCTAGCATCATACATTCTCGAAGCTATGGTTTGGTTATAAAAGAAGACAGGCGAGTGAACTTGAGTAGTCAGTTGTTATAGTCGGTGGACAGCAAGCCAGCCAGTCTTGTTAGCAGTGAAGCCAGCTTCGAGAACGGAGTTCGACTTGAGTGTGTCAGCAGCTGTGTGAGCGTCCAAAGTCTGCAGTGCAGTGGACCGCAGTTGGGGGACTTGAGTTCGAAGTTCAGTGGACTGTCTCTGAAGGTCTGGGGTTCGAGATACTGTGAACTTGAGTGACCGAGCTAGAAGAACTAGCCAAGGCAACGAATTGTGAACTGAGAACTGACAGTTCTGATTTGTAAATAGTGCTTTGTGAACATTAGTTACAATTAACAGTTCATTGTTGTTCTCAATAATCCAAGTAAATTGTCATTGTCGTCTGTGGAGTGCAATAACGAATACTGTGTTACTGTTTGGAGTGGAAGTCCCATTGTTGACGGGAGTGTTTACCTTCAATTATAGAAAGTGATTATTGTTGAAACAATAAAATTTCATTATTGTTTTGTATAAAAAGTTACAATATGTAGCAAGCCAATAAATGTACACTGGCATAATTTACTAAATACCTCTGATTGAGTTTTGGCTGACATGTACTTATATTATCAGACAGTACATCTCACTTGACGACATGTCAGAGGGAGAACAATTTGTTTGTATAGGCCTACATCTGAAGTAACCTCTGACTGAGGTGCTGGCTGATATGTACAGTACATCTACAGGGTGATATATTTGGGTATGGATACAATAAAAACACTGTAAAACATTTACTACTGAAATTTATTTGTTAAAACTTTGTGCATTCAATACTGAAAGATGAGAGATTCCTAGGAGCTCAGCATGACCCCCATTGTGCATCCTGCACAACTCATAAAGGTGATGTAATTCAGTCCATGTCCGTTGTAACATAGGAGGGGTGATTTGTTGAAAAGCTTCAGTAATTTTTACTCTCAGATCATCCATGTTTCTGGGTTTCTGTGAATAGACACTGTCTTCAACAAAACCCCAAACGAAGAAGTCAGGAGGGGTTAGATCCGGGGAATTTGGGAGCCAAGCCAAGAGATAGCTGCTTCTGATACTGGGTTTCGCCTGCGATCTTCTGAATGTTTTTTTAAACACAGAACTTGTTTCTATAAATGTTCGATACCACAACATTACGGAAGCTTATTTAGGTACATTACGCACACCATACTCACGTCGAAATTCCCTTTGAATTATTTAAACACTCTCAAATTTAGCATATCAAAGAACACATTTTGACCGCTGTTGATTTGTAGTAGCCATTTTAATCATCAACGATTTTCATTTGTCCTTTCAGATTAGACTATGCATTGTTGATTGTCATATTTGGAAACTTCCATTTTAATCATAATATAACCAGCAAAAAAAAATTCCTACTATGATAATAGCTTTATAATAATAAATTAATATTATCCATACCGATACGTATCAGACTGTATTATCAGGCAGTACATCTCACTTGACGATATGTGTCAGAGGACGAACAAATATTGCTTGTATACATCTGAAGTCTGATTAGAGTAATATGTTACTAGTCAGCGATGTATGCAATGGAGGGGAAAGGAACTGGCCACTCTACCCCATTATCTCCTGGCCTAGTTGCCCCACGAGTGATGCCTTGTTGGTGTGTGGGATGCAGATCTGTTTTTGAACAGTTGACTAAACAACAACATCTGAAGTCTGACTAGTGTAATATGTAGCTAATCGGTGATGTATGCAATAGAGGGGGAAAGGAACTGACCACCTTAACTCATTATCTCCTGGCCTAGTTGCCTCATAAGTGATGCCATGTTGGTATCACTTGTGAGGTTCAGACCTGTCTTCGTGAAGTTAACTAAACACCGATTTATTAAAATGGTAATTTTACGGTACTGTATTATTAACAGATAGAAAAATATATATTTAGTAATAGTCAACGAAGTATTCAATGAAGGGAAAAGAAACTGTCCATCCTACACTATTATCTCCTCGCTCGATTGCCTCATGAGTGATGCCTTAATGGTGTCACTTATGAGGTTCAAATCTGTCTCAAAGATTAAAATGAAATTCTATCAGAAAAAGGTAATGACTACCGTTTTTGGGATGTAGAAATTAAACGGATTGCTATTAAAGAGTTGATGTACCATGCTATAAAAGTTGAAAGGCATCCTAAGATAGCCACCGGGGTAGCTCAGTCGGCTAAGGCGCTTATCTGCTGATCCGAAGTTGGAAGTCGACCAAAATTTTTATAGGCCTAGGATGTAAATAGGGGTTCACTTATTTTAATGAAAATGTCACAAATGTAATTATGGATTATCATATTTTACGAGTAATGTAAAAAAAATTATTAAATTATCTGCAATATTATGCAGGATTACAACAAAACTTATATTGAGATGAAAATTCTAGGCCGAATGGAAAAAATTGGACTAAAAATGCTTCAATCACACAGTTACGTTAATAGAAAATATTACAGAGACTGTAGTCCGTTTGCCTGTAAACACTAGCTATGTTCACAATTTGTAATCATTTATAATCTCAGTATTCAATAGATTGTTTTGAAATTATTTGCGCATGAAAGCATGCAGTCTTATTGAATTGAAATTCGCGCATAGTTGTGCTATATCCTCATAAAAGCTTTACAACTTGAGGTGTAATATTGTAAATCCTTTGATGGTCTATAAATGTACACACGTAAAGGGGACATATTTGGAAAACCGTTATCGGGAAAATGTTATTTTATGCTATAAAGGGGAGATATTCCAACTTCGCTACCGAGTTAGTGCATAAATGCAGTCAGTTCCATTCAATTCGTACGACAGAGAGGTTTTACTAGACCTCTAAGCCACGATCGGATGCAATACCGCTTTGCATAACATATTCTGAGATGGTTACAGACGTAATAAGGTAACACCACGGGAAAGGAGGCATAATACATGATTGAAATCGGTACTACAGAAGACATTTGAATGGATCTGTGTATATGACAAACTGGGAAGAGGAAAT
This sequence comes from Periplaneta americana, assembly GCF_040183065.1. Taxonomy (NCBI): domain Eukaryota; kingdom Metazoa; phylum Arthropoda; class Insecta; order Blattodea; family Blattidae; genus Periplaneta; species Periplaneta americana. The sequence goes on from NC_091120.1 coordinate 78,852,595, forward strand.
ACGGTCGTATCTTTATAGTGCAGCTCTCAGTTCTAACTTTAATTAATCCTCATCTAAACGCCCATGCTGCGATTCCGAAATTGTATTAGGTGAATGATAAATGCATCGGTTTTTCCATATCACATTTCCAAATAAAATATATGTTAGACAGGGATAGAGGAAGGTGTTCTCGAGGCACGACTAAGGAAATGCCGCCTATATTGGAGTCCTTAGAACTCAGGAACATTGACACTGGCAAATGAATCTTAAAAAATTGTCAGGTATGAAGCGTTTTGAAAATTCGTAAGTGGCGTAGTGTAAAAAAATATTTTAAATGCAAAAAATGAGCTGTAAATAGGGACTGCAAGGGAAATAGTTTCCAGAATTTCGTAAAATATGTATTTTAGTTACTCTTTTATACTATTACAGTGTTACTAATAAAAACTCTTCATTTCATTCATTCGGTGTTCTGCCCAAGAGCGGACATTTCACTGCAAACCCAGCACTCTCCAATATTTCCTATTTTCTGCCTTACTCTTTGTCTCCTCTTATGATCCATATATCTTAATGTCGTCTATCATTTCATATCTTCTTCTGCCCCGAATTCTTCTCCCGTTCACCATTCCTTCCAATGCATCCTTCAGTAGACAGTTTCTTCTCAGCCTTTTCGTGTTCCTGATCAGTTTCAGCATCATTCTTTCTTCACATACTCTTTCCAACACAACTTCATTTCTTATTCTGTCTGTCCACTTCACACATTCCATTCTTCTCCATATCCGAAAAAATCTCTTATACAGACATTTAACTGTCTTATACTTACACAACGAGCAGCTCGTTTTTAAGTCGTGTGTAAATTCCTTATAATAATCACTACATACGTCGTTGAAATACATCTTATATTATAATGCCCTATAATGTAGGAATAAAGAAATTGAGCGGAATATCATAGTTAATATTACTTTTATTGTCTTTTTCAACGACAAAATAATCACATTCTCCGTCCTTATTTAAGCTGTATCATGATACATTAGGCATTGCCGTATTCATATTTTCTATAAACTATTTGCCACTGAATATTTAAGTTCTGGAGCTGACTAACCAGAACTAGAGAGTCGCGGACAGAATTGCCAGATAAAAGAAATACAACCGTCGTACCAACTTATGAAAAAGTCATACTTCAGCATAAAATATTGTCGTACATTTCTCACCTTACTATTTTTATAGATAGTGTGTACATATTTCACATAACATTAAAAAAATGTGGTTCATAGGCCTATATTATACCAGCAAATTTTTGTTCAAATCAAGAATATTATTAAACATTATTCACATTCACAATGACATTTAACATTCAAACTAATCACCATTTCTTCATCAACACTGTCAACTCCTTGAAGCATGTACGATGACGCATGGTCAGAAAGATCATTATACTGAGAGTCAGCAGAAATTTGTCTTTGGCCAGTGCGGTGGCAGATATTTAATATCAGCCAATGCTTCAGCTGGTAATTACATCAAATTAATCCACCTGCAGTCGACTCAAATCCCACACCACTATAATATCGGCGGGTTAGACTTCCTAATCCTACTGCGGTACTATTTCATTGATAAAAGACTTACATTGCCGAATATACAGGGCATCATTTTATTTTGACTTCAATTTTTATTGTACCTTATTTTTTTAATGTACTTCACTCCCACCCCCTCTACTAATAAACTTCTAACCGTCCTCCACACGGAACCAAGGCCGCGTATGCAGTCACAGTTGTCTTACGGTCGTAGTAAACAGTATTGAGTTAATGGGCAAAGTACGTTCCAAAAATATGTTCGCGTTCTTCAGTAACGAAAGAGCTTTCAATATTGAACCATATTTTCGCACAGGTACTGTCGTCCGTTTGCCTACGTCGCATCCGGTTTCCCCCACCAGCTTCTCTTCGCCTCTTTGTGAAGGCTAGTGGCTGGGCTGTCTTAGCTCTTTTCTGAAAACATTAATTTCTGTTAGGAATTGGACGTCTACGCAATATTATACAACTGTTTAAAATAACTTAAATAAAAGGGTCTCGTTAAGTAATTAACTGTCACGTGATTTCCTCCCTTTCTACAATCCTGCGGCATAACCATTTGGACGGAAAGTAGATAGCACGTCTGAGTAACTTGTCATTTCGGATCGGGCAAAAGTGAAGATTGAATTTAGAGTATGTAGGTACTATTTTATAGAGTAGGTAAAGAATTATTTCAACATGAGTCACTAGTACGAAGGACGAAACTGGTAATTGGAATTAAGTACAATAGTCTATAGCGCGATAATCTGCACAAAAGAACTGAAGCCTGTATCGAAATGAACGGCCACCATTTATGATTATTTTTCAATTTAACTTCATTCTGTATATTGTACGCTAATGTGCTGTAGACAGTATAATATACATTGCATAATGAATACGTTCGAATGGATAATTCAGTTCGTGAGTTAAAACATTGACTGTTAATACAGTACTGTATTTTCATTAAACAAAAACCTAATGAAAATTATCTAACTCAAAATCGCGATATTTCCCAGTTTACGTAAATGAATGAACTACTTTTCTTCCCTCCTATACCTAGTAAAGTGATCTGTTTGTATTTTACGCTAGAATCATCGAACTCCAGTCGTGGAAGGGAGTAGCAAACGGTGTTTCCAGTTCTCAACCGTTAATCCAAAGGTATACCCAGGTTAATATTAGAAATGTTAGTAAAAATAAAATGATGTCCCTGTATAAGGAAGTTAGCAGACATCTGAACTCGTATTAATTTGGCATAACCGCGCAGTACAATAAAATTGTTATGGCCGGTTCTACCGGTCACGGTTGTCTCAGTTTCAGTTCCGACACCAGGTTTTTGTGGCTCTACTTATAGAAACACAAACTATTTAATCAGCTTAACTTACTTACTTACTTACTTACTTACTTAATTATTACTTGCTTACTTACTTACTTACTTACTTACTTACTGGCTTTTAAGGAACCCGGAGATTCATTGCCGCCCTCACATAAGGCCGCCATTGGTCCCTATCCTGAGCAAGATTAATCCATTCTCTATCATCATATCCCACCTCCCTCAAATCCATTTTAATATTATCTTCCCACCTACGTCTAGGCCTCCCTAAAGGTCTTTTTCCCTCCGGCCTCTCAACTAACACTCTATATGCATTTCTGGATTCGCCCAGACGTGCTACATGCCCTGCCCATCTCAAACGTCTGGATTTAGTGTTCCTAATTGCGTCAGGTGAAGAATACAATGCGTGCAGTTCTGTGTGTGTAACTTTCTCCATTCTCCTGTAACTTCATCCCTCTTAGCCCCAAATATTTTCATAAGCACCTTATTCTCAAACACCCTTAACCTATGTTCCTCTCTCAAAGTTAGAATCCAAGTTTCGCAACCATACAGAACAACCGGTAATATAACTGTTTTATAAATTCTAACTTTCAGATTTTTTGACAGCAGACTGGATTATAAAAGCTTTTCAACCGAATAATAACAGGTATTTCCCTATTTATTCTGTGTTTAATTTCCTCCCGAGTGTCATTTATATTTGTTATTGTTGCTCCAAGATATTTGAACTTCTCCACCTCTTCAATTAATCAGCTTAATCAGGAAGATAATGATCGAATTATCTTAGATTGGTACTGCATTTACAAGAACAGGATCACAGGTCAGGTCAGTCGCGAAGAATATTAGCTTAAGCAAATAAAACAATTCACTTCACTGGTTATACTACAGGGACATCACTTTATTTTTACTAACATTTTTAACATTAACCTGGCTATACTCGTAAACACTGTCACCCGCCTTCCATTACAGGAGTTTGGACTTGCTAGTGCAATATGTAAAGAAATCGTTTTACTAGCTATAAGAGGAGAGAAAAGTAGTGTATCCATTTATGTTACAGGGAAATATAGTATTACGATTTTCAGTTTGGTCATTACTTTACAGTATTTTATCAAAAAACAGTAGAATAGTAACAATTTTTTTTTTCACAAACTCAAGTTTTCAGGCGGTTATATACATTATGTAATGTCTACTTTATTCAGCATAGTACTAACCTAATTTATTCCTGAGAATTTTGTGAGCACTTCCGTAAGAAACCCCAATTTCTACAGCTAACTTCTGACCGACTTATTACAACCTCGCTGAATCCTTTCTCTAGCATCTTCTACAGCATCTTCTGTCACATTTGTTGGCCATCTTACACTTTTCTTCCTTTCTGTACACTCTGTTGCTCTAAATTTATCTACCAGATTAATAACATTTCTACGAAAATATTCCGTAATGATATAATCAGAAAATTGTGAAAAAAAACAAGAAAAACTGTTGTTCACATTCGGTTATATTGTAATTCCAGTTTCCATCATCGTCCTTCATACCTACAAATAGTAAAACAAAACTCTTGTTTAAATAATGCTGTTATACCGTACTTTCGGTAACTCTAATCTTCACTTGTGCTCAGTCCACACAGATAAATTCAGTTATGCTACACACCATACCTGTGTGAAAATAAACTTCAAAAATATAAGCTTTTTTTCTATAGAAAACGCAACATATTTCTGAAACACACTGTACTCTGTACTGTTTATTTCACTGCTAGCAACAGCGCCGTAAGTTTGTGTGGCTGACGTTAGCAAGGACATTAGTGAAAAGGATAGGAGTCAAGTACATTTAGAAACACAGGTACAATAAAAATTGAAGTAAAATAAAATGATGTCCCTGTATAACATACCTTACAAACAGCGCTTAACGAGCGCGCGCGCTCCTTCAGAGCGGGAGAGCCGTGTTTTCCGCTCGCCGAAACGGAGAAGAAGATACGTCAGAGTGACAAAGACTTGCTATAGGTAGAGGAGAGGGAAACGACCACTCAGTTATCTAGTGGAGTGCAGTGTGTATTCTCAGTAACTGTTTCACGTTGTTACCTACTGCTACAGTACATTATGGAGGAATCTAAAAGACGGAGCATAACATTTAACATTTAACGATTTACAGCTCGAACTTATTGATCTTCAATGTGGCCTAAGAGCTAAAGATCGTTTGAATAATACTACTAGCCTGGTTGAGTTTTACAAAACTAAACATTAGCAATAATATCCACGACTACCTACACAGGCTGGCTGTGAAAATGATTGCTATGTTTGGCTCAACATTTATATTTGTGAGCAACTGTTTTCTATAATCAACTTTAATAAAGGCCGGCATCAAACATCTGTAACTGATGTTTCATTGCGATCAGTAGGCTGCTGTTCCTTTCAGCATAAAACTTCGTTTTGATGTACTGATAAATAAAAATATAACAGAATGATATTATACATTTAAGTAGCTATGGAATTTCTATTATTTCTGTAAAATAAATATTTCTTTATTAATTAATAATAGTCCAAGATAGTTTTGCAAACACCGAACGGGAATTAATATCTTAAACACTCGTAATAGTATTTCCTTTTGTGTATATTTTGTACGAGATCACCCCTTCTTTTTTTTTAGTAGGTTATTTTAGGACGCTTTATCAACATCTCAGGTTATTTAGCGTCTGAATGAGTTGGGTTGAGGGAAAACCCCGGAAAAAACCTCAATCAGGTAACTTGCTCCGACCGGGAATCGAACCCGGGCCACCTGGTTTCGCGCCCTGTTGCGCTAACTCACTCCTTCTTCCATTCCACCCTTATAGCCTACTGAGCGCAGCTAATATCTGCATGTCGCTCATGAGCTGTGAGCCGGCTCGGAGAGCGCAAAACTAGTGCAGGCCTGTACTAGCTATAATATATCGTAAAACTTTAGTAAATACACGTGTTACACGTTCAGATATGTCATGAAATTATTACCCACAAAGATAATTTGCGAGTCTCCAACAGGTCTAATTAGACGTACTGTATTCAGTTACATTACTTGACCAATGAAAGAGGATCTTGGTACTCATTTCCATGAGTTTAAGTGAAAACAAAATTATAATATAAAGACTTCAGTGCGTTAGCTTGGTTACATTCAGATGCAGTTAATTAAAAAAAAACTTCGGAAATGAAGTAAAATCATTTTCAGAATTCATCTACAAATGCGTTTGTTGACTTAGTTGCCATTCGACCTGGATTGCTGAGTACTGCCAGCCGAAATATCTCGTGAGTAGAGACCAGCAAATACAGACAAGACTCACGCCCGTACCTGCTTGCCGTCAGGCTTGGGTTCCGGTGACGCTACAAAGTAAGTTAACTTTTAGCCTGAACCCATTGAGCCCGGGTTTTATAGGTTCAGTCCAGGCGGAACCCAAGAAATCCTGCCTGTTTGCTCGTATTATAAGGTAGAGTGACTTGCATTCACGGAAGCCAGTCTGCGCTGGTTAAGATGAAACAGTACTAGTTTGAAACCTAAGTTCGTTGGCTATTTAGTCACTTCAAAAATCTTGATCTTATGGTCCAACACGGCAGATATTTCTTGATTAAAGAAACACAGCTTTACGATTTATTGCGCTACAGAATTCATAAAGTAATGAGACAATATTATACACTTCATATTCCTGCAAATTGCATCTGACTCAACAAAATAGTAACATTTTGTAACTTGTGACTAGTTGAGAAGGGAAGGGAAGGGAAGGGAAGGGAAGGGAAGGGAAGGGAAGGGAAGGAAGGGAAGGGAAGAGAAGAGAAGAGAAGAGAAGAGAAGAGAAGAGAAGAGAAGAGAAGAGAAGAGAAGAGAAGAGAAGAGAAGAGAAGAGAAGAGAAGAGAAGAGAAGGGTGGAGGGAGGAGAGGGGAGAGAGGAGAGAGGAGAGATTATAGAAAAATATTTCATTTTAACTTTTTCCTTATCAACAATTAAAAACCTCATGAATACCTGTAAAATGTATAAAAATTTTTCGTTCTTTAGAATATTGATTTGCTATTTAACTTCTGAGGGACAGATTTCTTTTTATTTATGAAGCTGAAAGTTTGAATGGTTTGCATTAAATTTATATTACTACTATGAAAAGGAAAGTGCAAGTAATTTATAAAAACTGTTGGCATTTAATGAATATTATGTTGACGAGAAAGAGAAGAGAAGAGAAGAGAAGAGAAGAGAAGAGAAGAGAAGAGAAGAGAAGAGAAGAGAAGAGAAGAGAAGAGAAGAGAGAAGAGAAGAGAAGAGAGGAGAGGAGAGGAGAGGAGAGGAGAGGAGAGGAGAGGAGAGGAGAGGAGAGGAGAGGAGAGGAGAGGAGAGGAGAGGAGAGGAGAGGAGAGGGAGAGGAGAGGAGAGGAGAGGAGAGGAGAGGAGGAAATATGTTCAAAAGATATTGGTAACAATTATTATGAATATCAACATCTATTATAGAAAAATATTTCATTTTAACTTTTTCCTTATCAACAATTAAAAGCCTCATGAATACCTGTAAAATGTATAAAAGTTTTTCGTTCTTCAGAATATTGATTTGCTATTTAACTTCTGAGGGACAGATTTCTTTTTATTTATGAAGCTGAAAGTTTGAATGGTTTGCATTAAATTTATATTGCTAGTATGAAAAGGACAGTGAAGTAATTTATAAAAGCTGTTGGCATTTAATGGATATTATGTTGACGAGAAATAGTTTTCTTTGTCTTTATTAACGGTACGTTTCAGAAGACAACAAATTAAGTTTTCAGTAGTTTGTCTATATCTATAGGCTTCTTGTCAGGTTTGAATGACTTGGTTCATATTTATCATGCATCTGAAAGCAGCAGTCTAGCGCAGGTCGGCGGAACCCAACAGTCCTTTCGGGTCACTCTTATGACTGTTTGGGAATCACATGCAATCACACTGCCTGCTTGCTTGAGAGGGAAGGTTGCAGGCGGGCAAACGATACGAAGCGTAAGCCCGCTCACGGACGTAAACAGTCATGGGCAAGCCTGATCGATAGTTTGCCGGCCTCTACTCGTGAGGTAGTAGGCCTACCAATCACAAACCTCAGAAAAATCAATTGTATCTATGTTGTTACGTTCAAAGTAGAACTTTGAAATATACACAGTTCACTCAGCTCTAAGAACTGATATTTCCCTGTTATAATCTAAGTGGTGAATTACTCTGGCACTTAGTAGAATTTAGTATAAGGAATGCATTGTGAGTATAACTTCAACTATTTTCGAAATAATAGAAATTGATAAAAATGAATGCATTATGACTTCTTGACATTAATAACAATTGGTAAATATATCGTGGCTTTGTGGTAAATACGTTGTGACTTTATAGAACTAGTAGCAACTGATAAGTATATTGTAACTTTATGGTAAACACATGGACAGGAGACATAAAAACGAATGCAGTAAGTTCATATAATAATAAATATTTGTCCCATTCGATCTTCGTTCTAAGTTATAGTCATGTTTGCACGTCAATAATATGAGCTGTTTAGTGTTACAAAGGTGCTCAAAATGGTCACCTTTACCCTGAAAGCAAATCTGCAGTCTTCGTGCAGTAAACTGACGTATTCTTTAAAAAATATGATGGTATAAATCGGCACCTGTTATGATAATACACTGACGAAGTATTTCAGTGTTGGAAACAGGTTGTAAATAAACAATTTCCTTCAAGTTGCTCCACAAGTAAAAGTCCAAGGAACTGAGGTCTGGCGAACGCGCAGGCTAGCCAATAGGTTCTGTACAACCTAGCCATTTTTTCAGTTGGTTTTAAATAGGCAATAAGGAAGTATGAAACAAATGGGGATATATACTTCAATTTAATGCTTTTGTGTCTCCTTTCCACAGATGAAGTGTGTCCGACATGTTAGGAAACGTCCTGTATAGTAGAGAATGAATTTATTTTACAATCTTTTCTGTATCCCTTTCTTAACGCTCTGTCTTTTATTTCTACTTACAATAATATTCTTTTTTCTCCATAATCTGAAAGAACGGTGTAGCGGCCAGTTCACGTCGCCCACTCCTATTCTATGCTCATTCGTCACTTCGTACAGAGCTTAGCTGCACCAGCCTTTCAGATTTTCTCCTTCTTTCTCCTCTCTCTCTCTCTCTCTCTTTATTTTTTTCCACATTAAATTTTTCTTAGATGGTTTCCTCTACCTTAATGTTTCATTTATTTTTTCTCCTCCGTTCCTACGCCTTTCCCGCAGTCTCATCATGTCCTCTTTCCTGTACTCTGCACTTTTATCTTCTCCTCTTTACCTTTTATTATTTCTCTTTCTGTTTCCCTTCCCTCTTCCTCCACTCCTTATCACTTTCCTAATCATCCTCGCTTCTCTTTACTCCTTTCTTCCATTTTTATTTCATCTCCTTTTATATCTCTTCCTTATGTGATGGCTGAAGAACAATTTCATTCCGGAATAGTCTCATCATATTTATTTTTAATCAGTTTTCTCAAAAACATTTACATCTGAGGCTTGAAAAAATCTTGCGGTAATCTTGTTGAATTATTTTCTAAACTTGTTATTATAGATTGCAGCCGCCAAATTATTTTTCAAGGAACGACCACTCATATAAATTGAGGGAAAGAAGACAGAGGACGGACACTGGAAAGTTTTCTTTTCTCAATCGTACTATCAGGGACTGGAATGTTTTACCTGTAGACTTACTAAAGGCTTTACCAATAACCAAAAATATATTTAAAAATAGGCTTAAGGACTTTACTAATAGACTGTAGTATATTATACACACTATTTAAAGGGTGCTATTGATATCTTGTTATTTGAAGTGCTCTATCAGTGAGGAAGTGTGTTGTGTCAGTGAAGTGTGTAGTGTCAGTGAACTGTTGTGTAAGTGAAGTGTGTTGGTGTCAGTGAAGTGGCTGTGCAAAGTATTTGAACAGTGAAATGATTAGAAGTGTTAGTGAAATCAGGATAGAATCAGTGCAGTGAGTGAGTTGACAGCGAAATAAGTGTAGTGCCGAAAGGTACTTGTGCAAGTATGAACCTGTCACAATCGTGGGTCTTAGTTCGAACTTAGGGTTAAGATACAAATTAGATTTACTTTAAATGTTATTTCAAGTGACCATGCTTCATTTAATTTAGGATGCTCCTTGTTGTTGTTGTTATTATTATTATTATTATTATTATTATTATTATTATTAATTGTTTTTATTAGTTGTGTTTATTATTAATTGTCATTATTGAGTGTAATTAGTTACCACTGCCACCTGGTATGTATACCCATTTGCAGTGTGAATAAATACATACACAAAAGAACTGGGTCCATCTCGCATCGTAAAGGATATCCTACACGATAGAAGAGTAACGACACTCATTTCGTATGGTCACATATAATGAATAAAATACTCTTCCAGGCTTTGGTTCGTTGTTTTTATTGATACACAGACTAGAGCTAAATTAACATTTCAAATGATGTAACTTGAAACCAAAGATAAGAGCCATTAACTGGAGGTTTTAATAGAACAAAAACACGTATTTTGTTATTGATAGATTAAAGGATAATTCAAATAATCACTTAGCATCCATTACATAAACAAGGTAATCAGAACGAATAGCTATTTAATGCTCACAGTGCTTTTAATGGATCGAGACTTCATCTCGTTTAATTATTTACATAGGCTATGTAGCCGAGACTAAAATATCACATTAGTATGATGTTCTGTTTGTGTCATTCACTTACAACATTACTTGTACCGATAAAAGATTTTCGATTACTTATTTATTTATTTATTTATTTATTTATTTATTTATTTATTTATTTATTTATTTATTTATTTATTTATCTATTTATCTTTTATTTATTTATTTATTTATTTATTTATTTATTTATTTATTTATTTATTTATTTATACAAGAAGAAAGTAATAATTAACTTTACATCTAGTGAAACTGTAAATAAAGCCTCCTTCCATAGTAGATGATAGTTTTACAATCAGCTTTTAATTAATGGCTTCTCTATTACTATAAACATTTATTTACATATTTGTAGTTATATGCATAAGCTGAAACTTAAAATTTATAAAACAGTTATATTACCAGTTGTTCTGAATGATTTTTAAACTTAGACTTTCATTTTGGGAAAGTTACAGAGATTAAGGATATTCGAGAATAAGATGCTTACGAAAATATTTGGGGACTAAGAGGGATGAAGTTACAGGGCATTAGAGAAAATTATCAACGTAGAACTGCATGCATTATATTCTTCACCTAATATAATTAGGAACATTAAATCTAGACGTTTGAGATGGGCAGGGCATGTAGCAGGTACCGTTGAATTCAAAAATGGATGTAAGCTTATAGTGTTATTTGGAAGACCTGAAAGGGAAAAAGACTTAAAGGAGAGGTCGAGACGTAGATCGGAGGATAATATTTAAATGGATTTGAGAGAAATGGGATACAATAGTAGGGAATTGATTAATCTTGCTCAGGATAGGACCAATGGCGGGCTTATGTGAGGACGGCAATGAACCTCCGAAAATCCAAGTGAATACAGACACTTTCTGACCAAATTACTTAGTTGTGGTATATGATAAAAGGAACGGATAAGTGGAAAGAAAGTAATGGATTTTCTTAAGTCAGTAATGAAAAATTATGAGTGCGTACCTGAATTTGTATAGTGGTTAAATAGGAATTTAATGTAACAAATATTATTGAGAGTGAAGTTGAATTTATAAATTATAATTTTGAGGATAACTATCTTCCATAATTTTGTAGATTAATGGCGATCCTGAAAACTGATTCTTACCAATCAGAAAGAGACTATCCAATGTCTCAACTCTCATTATAAACGGACTGTATCCGTCCCCAGTGTTAATGGATATCCAGAGCACCTCAACACGAAATTTCTAAAATCGTATATAATCATTATAAGCAAGTAGTAGCATTATGACACAATTGAAGAAGGTATTAAACTTAAAGAAGAAATTAAGAAAATACTACACTTAGAAAACTGGACATTACATTTTGATAGTAAACGTATTGAAGGTCAAGAATATAAAGATCTAGAATGAACAAAGTCAAGTTAAAATTAAATGCACTAGATTTACCAAACGGAAAAGTGGATACTACTATCAAAGGAATAACAGCTGTTCTCGATGATTACAATTTATAGAAGAGTATAAAAATAATTGTTACGGACACTATGAATGTGAACACAGAAAGAAAGAAGGGGATCGTCGTTCAGTTACGAAGACTGTTTACTCAAAAGAAACTGAAAGAACCACAATTCATATGTTGTCAACATCACATTCTTGATCGAGTGATTCGCATAATAGTGGATGATGAATTTGGCGGAAACAACAAATCGCCCAATATCGAATATCCATTTATCCTGGAACATTATCAAACTACGAACATCTCAAGATTAATTTTAAAATGGTAAAGAAGAGATTACTGAAAAAGCAGGATGGCGTGATGATATGAAATTTCTATTTAATTTAACTCGAGTTTTCCGCTTTCTTGAAAAAACTGGAAAACTTACGCAAGTTTCAGAAAATGCCAAATATAAGGAATGCAAAATGGAATTCCCTAGCAATACTAGCTCTTTTGGATTTCATTCTTATACCAGAGAGAAGAGACTCACTACTTGAAATTTGTGAATTCATCTCATACAGACGGTCGGATCATTGGTTTGCTAACCAAATGTACAGTGCACCTGGTTATCAGAAGCTATGTAGTAGCTTGCAGGTTCATGAAAAGGCATGGAAGTCTATGAAAAAGTTTTTGAATCAAGAGAGACTGAAAATTTCCAGAAAAAATCAATGTGCAGAACGGACAATCAGGTGCCTTCAAGATCTTTATGACGACTGTGAACTTCATTTTAGATTTATTTTGTCTAACAAAACATAATAGTTGTATATTATGATGTAATTATGGTAAATACTGCACAATGTTTTTTGTTATACAGCTATCCGTACTTGAAGAGTTCATATGTGAGTTTGTAATTTTGTATGTTTTTTTATTTACATATTATGCAATGCTTTAGCAATAAACTGTACTATAAATGAACAGTGCTTCAAGAACTGAATATGTACTATGCAGTTACATCATTAGAAATTAAAAAAATAACGCTTTTAAAATGTTTTACCCTAGAAGCCTAGAGCCTAACGGTAGCATTGAATTCGGTTTGGGGGTGATTTTTTTCAGAAACTCAATCAAATTAACACCTATTTCATTACTTACGAGTAAAAGTTCATCGATTTATGATAAAAGAACATGGGGGTTACAAAAACGTCATAATCCAACTGGTTATATACTGCTTCCCTAGATTTTGTTGAGATGTGTTCTCACAGCGAGAGTGGAAGGCGGCGCGGCGGGGCTCCATCAAGTTGAAACCACATTTCCCTCCCCATCGCGGTAAACAAGACAAGACGGGAAAAGCAGAGTCGGCGAAACTTTGTCGCTGATACCATTGTACAGTTTGTACCGATGAGGCTTGATTCATGAGTGACGAATATTTCAACAGCATGAACAGCCACACCTGGGAAGATAAAATCCCACATGCTGTGTTCCTTAGGGTCCGCCAGCAGCGGTTTTGTGTTAACATCTGGGCGAGAATTGTCAGTAATCACCTGATGGAGTCTGCGGTTTTGCCACCACGTTTGATCGGAGCAGCTTACCTTCAGCTCCTCAGATAAGCAGTTCTGAAACGCAATGCAACTGTTCATGGAGAATGCACCCCTCGCGATGCGACGGGACATGTGGCTCCAGCAAGAAGAGCCGTACCGCAGTCCAATCTTGCTGTGCGAACACATCTCAACAAAACCTACGGAGAGAGTTGGTTGGGAGAAGAAGAGCCGTTGCATGCCCAGCTCGATCACCCGAATTAACCTTCCTTCATTTTTCATTTGGGGACAGGTAAAGAATATGATGTACACCACCTCAGTTAACACCAGAATGGAATTATTGATTGCGTGGAGACACGCTGCCTTTGGCCAACTTCACCAGAGATTCAACATGTTGGAGGGGATGTTTTGGTCGTTGTTACAACAGTGTCATGGATAATTCAATGTGGCAGAGTGGACACTTTAAAGACCTGTTGTAAATGTATTTTTATTTAAGTAGGTTATTTTACGACGCTATATTAATATCTTAGGTTGTTTAGCGTCTGAATGATATGAAGGTGATAATGCCGGTGAAATGAGTCCGGGGTCCAGCACCGAAAGTTACCCAGCATTTGCTCAAATTGGATTGAGGGAAAACCCCGGAAAAACCTCAACCAGGTAACTTGCACCGATCGGGATTCGAAGCCGGGCCACTTGGTTTCGCGGCCAACCGTAACCGTTACTCCACAGGTGTGGACTTGTAAATGTATGTAGAATTGTAAACTGTATGGAAATAAACTAAGTAATTCTTTGTGTCATAACATAACCGAAGACCACGTAGTTCCTGAACAACGCATCGAAGAAAATTGGTAATCTGATAAAAAAAATGGTCCTCGATAAGAGACCTATCATTTCTCAGAGTCTGGTGCAGAAGTCCTAAATCACCCTATAATTAAGATATCTGTACTATTAATTATAGAGTGTGATCCAAAAACTCGCTCATTTCATTTGGCCATTTTTGTAATTTGTACAGACCTAGAAACAAAATTTTGGCCACTTGAATTTTCCAAGTTTCAGTTATAGCATACTACTCACTGCACTGAGCATGCACAGTATGTTAAAATAATTAATTACAAACTATCTCCCCTTGAGGGTAGCCCTTACGGACTCAGTATATCCTCAAAAAAATAAATATACATATGTAAATCCTCAAAAAAATAAATATACATATGTAAACATAAACAATTAAATTTAAAAAAATAAACAAGGAAAAAGGCGTGAAAAATTACAATTGCTATTAATGTGGCACCATGTGATTAATCAGGATTTGACAAGATTTTTTAACACAATTATCACAATATCATCCCTCAGAGATTGGCAGAGCAAACTGCCGTCGAAATTCTTCGAAAAAAGCTGGTGAATACCTCAACGTGAATTAAGGTATATTTCATCTTGAAATAGTTGACTGTAGGCTCATAGATCGATTTCTCCTCATGGTGGACATCGGCTGACTGGTGACATCCTACTTCAAAACGTATCGTGTTGTCCACAATAATGCCCTATTTAGTGTCATCATTGTACGCTAAAATATCGACTCGTGTCGTTGACCCATTTGCAGCTAGACGGGAGATTTATTATCCTACCATCCAGCCCTTATTTCTTAATGCGGCAGCAATTTTGGATCTTATAAGATGATGTCTAGAGTTCCTCAACAGCAATCCCTGTTCTCCGAATCCCAAGATTGAAACTAAAAAAATCAGGTGGCCCATATTTTGTTTCAGGGTCTGTATACATACCATGATATTTTAAGCATGTTGTCTTACAAAACAAGGACAACCCTTGTCTAAAAGGTTGTGTTATTGTACATGTGACTTGAAAAATCTCTCAGTCTATTAAATGGCGGATACAAAAACTAGCCCAGTTCTTTCATAAAAATGGACTGAATGCGTTTTTGGAATCATACAATTTAATTAAAGAGGTAAATAACATTTAAACAAAAAGATTTTGTTTTATTTTAATTATTTTCTCAAGATGTTCTTCAACGTTAACTTAGAAAGCATGTTCCCATGCCACTTTTTAAATGAATCATTG